>NW_007377609.1:269428-293332 GCF_000475195.1 Diaphorina citri | reverse complement strand
GAAAGCTCCTTTTGTGTTTAACCTAACCCTATAATAACACTGTCCCGCATGGCGGAAGTGTTCTTCCCGCCTAACTATTATACAATGTAGGGCGAGATACCACTTACCTTACCTCTATATGTATATTCTGTCTCGGATATGGAGGAGGCTTTTGAAGGAGTTTATTGATCTTGTATTTTTATCCTGTCTTTTCTAGTTTTTCCTAGGAGTGCTAAAGGAAATGATGGTAAATCAGTAGATTGTTTTCTTTCAGTGAAAACGTCAACATTTTTTTTTCATCTTGAAAAACATTTCTATAACTTCGCTTCTTTCTCTCTTGGCCTCAATTCATTCAGTAAAACTCTCTCTCCTCTCTCTTCATTGGTAACTTGAGGTCTCTGGCTTCCAATTTCAACCTTGTCTATCAATCGTTCACAGTCGGTTTCAATCATAGATCTATCAGCTTTAGGTATGTTATTGCTTAGAATCGGATCGCCATTATTAACTGCCTTTGAAGAATCACAATTTTGAGCTCCATTTAAAGCGATATCAACGCTTTCAGATCCATTTGGAGTGATATCAACATTTTGATCTCCATTTAGAGTGGTAGCAACATTTTGAGCTCCATTTAAAGTGATATCATTTTGAGCTCCATTTAAAATAACATCATTTTGAACCACAGTTGAAGAAGTAATATCACCGTTTTGACCTCCATTTAAAGTTATATTATTTTGAGCTCCATTTAAAGTGACATCATTTTGTGCCGCAGTTGAAGTCAATTTTTTAGCTCGGATTTCGTGTTTTATGCGAGTGGCTTTGGACGAGTAATGTTTGTGTGCCAAGCAATCCCTCTGGCCAGTTACACAGAAATCTTTGCAGCATGTACGACACAAGTGGTGCTCGCATGTGAGACCCTGTAAACAAAATAATCGATTTGTTTTTTGTTTATTTTAAAGAAGTTTGAAAGGTGTTTATTTTAAAGAAGACAGAGGAAGCCAGCCGTTCCGAGAATGTACATTATACCATCAGGATAAAATCCGCCCCCGGCGGGAATCGAAACCGCGGCCTAGCACTTACAAGGCAGACGCACTACCAACCAAACTAGGCTGGCAATTTTATTAGGTGAATGATAAGGAGGAGAAAGCCAGGCGTTATATTTAATTTAATCTTACCCTTGGATTGCCGCATTTTTTCTCACAGAAGTGCACAGCTCTGGCTTTTTCCGTTTCGCCCAATGTTTCCTTGGGCTTCGAGTTTTCTCTTCTTCTTAAGTCTGGAAGCAGAATAACCCTTTCACCTTTTCTTCCATCGGTTGTTCTACTCTTTCGCTTCATCTGAAAATAAATTAATGAAAAAAATCCTTTCTTATTGCACACCTAGACCATAAAAGGAATATTCCTACCAAATATGCTTCACTACACTGTAGAAAAAATGGGATCTATGAACAAATAGCCTTTAGAATTTTTCGAAAATTATGAAG
Source organism: Diaphorina citri (assembly GCF_000475195.1). Lineage (NCBI taxonomy): Eukaryota > Metazoa > Arthropoda > Insecta > Hemiptera > Psyllidae > Diaphorina > Diaphorina citri. The sequence goes on along the minus strand of NW_007377609.1, from coordinate 291,873 downwards.
CAATATTACTGAATATGCTTTCAGGAATGCATCTCTACGGGGGTAAACCAGATTTAGACCTCATTAGATCTGATCAGTAAAACTTAAACTTCGACTCGTGTATTTCCTAGTATTACAACTTTGTATGGAACTTACTTCTTGCTGCTCTGGGGTGGGTCTAACGTAAGGTTGACATATCCAAGGAGGTAGACTCAGGTTGTGATCTGAAACATGGAAACAAAAAAGATATATTTATGTATTGAATCAATTATGTATTGAATTATTTATGTATTGAATCAATCACACCACATCAAGGCAAACGCTTACCAGGGAGACCACGTAGCTGCTGGATCAACGAGATGAAGAGACTATGCAACAGATGGGGGCTGAACGACTGGGAGGAGTTGACACAACATAGAGTTCTTTGGAGGCAAGCAGTCTGGTCGGCACGGGATTCACATATCCCTAATACGCCATCGGAGTGAGTGAGTGAGTATTGAATCAATTTATTCAAGAATCAGGATCCTTTGGATTCCGATTCATTTTTCTTACAAAGATACAAACCCCCGTTACTGAAAACCTTAACAGTCACACAGTTACGTGATATTCTGCGCTCGAAAGTCATGCAAAGGCTTCGAAAGTTATCGCAGAACAAATAGATAGACAAACTTACGATTCGAGCTCATGGGATAGTTAGGGGGTGGCCATAGCTTTCTGCCTTCATGATAGTCAATAAATCTCTCCCTCAGCATATCGACTGCTTTCCTCAGGTCTTTAATGTGATTGGTTTTGCCTACCAGGAGTCGGACGTCGGAATTTTCCGGTAGGGTGAGTCTGAAACAATATTGAAAATTTAAAAACATGGTTGTCTACAGGATTTTTTTTTTTTTACCTTTCCAGGAAGTAAGCCTGTATATTCTCTCTGCGGATTAGGGATTTTAATTAGAAAGCAGCCAGCCTAGTAGTTAGCTTGGAGGGTAGTGCGTCTCCCTTGTAAGCGGTAGGCTGCGGGTTCGATTCCCGCCCGGAGCCGATTTTGTCCTGAACGGATGTTCGTTCTCGGAACGGCTGGCTTTCTCCTATCCTGTCTTTCTTCTCTCATCGCTTTCGAGACGATAAGATAACATCCTAGCAGTTACAGTTCCCTGTATCAAACCTCTTGGGGGGGACATTCTTCGCCTATCTTTGTACAAAAAACCTTTGTTGCGTCGCCACTATGTAAGTCTTGGTTAGAAATGGCACATAACTTGTAGCTACTATCTCTCTCTCTGCCTCTCTCCTCTCCCTTACACTTTTCCCAAATATTAAGCTCGGACCCGGCAGTCTCCAGTTAACCTACAGTAGCATCGGTGAAGTTTACGTTTATCATCCCCGGGGGTCCAGCGGAGAGACTCAAATTCACAAGGTAAGAGCTTTTCCTCGACTCTAATTATCCATCCCCAATTTCGCAGAGAAGAGAAGGAACCTCCTCACAACCTTCATTGTCATTTCACCTGCTGCTCTATAAAACTGTTGGTATAGTGGAACAACTTGGTCTAAGCTGTCTATGCTGAAAGTCTAAATAAAGCACTACTTGTGCTTGTACCTACTGATGTTGTGGTTCTAGAGATAGAGCGATCAGTGTGTGAACTATGAAATGTGAATGAGTGAATGGATCTCGTTCTTATAATATAAGATTTCACTTACAAATGATGGCACATATTGAACACATGGCCGCGGGCATACTGTAGTCGGACGGGATATTGGGCCACCAGATCCAGATACTCCGAGGCCAACTCCCACGCCGGCCGCGTTTGGCCTGTAAACAGGGCCGGGTTGTACAGGTTCCCCTCGGCCGTCATTACACCGGCCACGCCTGTTTGAGCGAGACACGCCTCGACATCCGCCAGACATTGGATGTTTCCGTTAGCGATCACTGGGATAGTGAGGGCTTTCCTGGAGGGAGGAGGGATTGCTGTGTTTAGAATTATGGCCAAAAATCTAAGGGTGTAGTAGATGAACCAAATATTATAGGGACTGGTCTTTGCGTCAGGGCAGTGAAAATAAAAGATCTTTTTTGCCAGCCTAGTTAGCTTAGTTGGTAGGATAAAATCCGCCCGGGCGGATTTTATCCTACCAACTAAGCTGATGGGATAATGTTCGTTCTCGGAACGGCTGGCTTTTTCCTATCCTGTCTTCCTTCTCTCTTCGATTTCGGGACGATAAGACCATAGCAGTTACAGTTCCCTCTGTCAAACCTCTTAAAAAAAAAGTACTGACTTTCCCCAAAGGACAATGTCGTCTCTCTACCAGCAGGAATAGCACGTTGAATGCCACAGTTCCCCATCACTGAAGTTAAGCAACGTTGTGCGCGATTAGTACCTGAATGGGTGACCATCTGGGCAATAGCGTGCTGCTGGATTCCCGGCTCCACTCAGGCTAGGTGAGGTTAAATTGAGAAGGCAGGTAGCTTGTCGCCGAATAAACCCCCGTCACGAGAAGATCCAAGTTGTTGAAAGTGACGTTAAACCCCTATACCTACCTAACTCATACTTTGGTACTCCATTATTGTGGTTGAATTCTCATAATAAATGAGGATAAAATTCCATGCCTCGGTTGAGGTTGTACAGGTTCCCCTCGGCCGTCATTACACCGGCCACGCCTGTTTGAGCGAGACACGCCTCGACATCCGCCAGACATTGGATGTTCCCGTTAGCGATCACTGGGATAGTGAGGGCTTTCCTGGAGGGAGGAGGGATTGCTGTTTTAGAATTATGGCCAAAAATCTAAGAGGTAGCCTAGTTAGCTTGGTTGGTAGTGCGTCTGCCTTGTAAGCGCTAGGCCGCGGGTTCGATTCCCGCCCGGGGCGGATTTTATCAGGATAATGTTCGTTCTCGGAACGGCTGGCTTTCCTCCTATCCTGTCTTCCTTCTCTCTTCGATTTCGGGACGATAAGATCATAGCAGTTACGGTTCCCTCTGTCAAACCTCTTAAAAAAAAAGTACTCACTTTCCCCAAAGGACAATGTCGTCTCTCTACCAGCTGCAATAGCACGTTGAATGCACCAGTTCCCCATCACTGAAGTTAAGCAACGTTGTGCGCGATTAGTACCTGAATGGGCGACCATCTGGGCAATAGCGTGCTACTGGATTCCCGGCTTCACTCAGGCTGGATGAGGTTAAATTGAGAAGGCAGGTAGCTTGTTGCCGAATAAAACCCCGTCACGAGAAGACCCAAGTTGTTGAAAGTGACGTTAAACCCCTATACCTACCTAACTCATACTTTGGTAGAGAATTACATAGGTGGTAGAGATAGAGCTCCATTATTGTGGTTAAATTCTCATAATAAATGAGAATAAAATTCCATGCCTCGGATGGGATCGAACCCACGCCCTCCTGTTTAACCAAGCGAGTTACCTGACGGCGGTGATGTGCTCCCAGCTCGCTAGTCCTGTGTTCATACCCCGCTGATCCACAGTTCTCCCATGTACAGCTAACAGTTGACATCCGGCCCTCTCTAACATTCTCGCATACTCTACTGTCTTGTTCACATCCTGGTAGATGCGAATCTTGCAGGAGACCGGGACTTGGACTGCCTGACGAAGGGAACTCACTGAAAATAGAATAAAAACAACGATTAGCCAACGTCTTTACCATTTACAAAGGGACGGGTATATGTCATGTTGCAACACAAACATCAAGTTCTTAATGTAACAGAATACTAAATAAAAATTCTATCACATCACCGCACCGTCAATAGAGCTAAACCCCCTGTGTGGTTAGGTATTTTGTATAAAAGTTGAAGGTATGATTACCTATGATGTGATTTTTGGTAATTTTGCAACGGGGAAAAAGTATGTGTTATTTGTTGATGTCTAATACTTACTTACTGTTAACTTATATGCATTTATAGAATCGGCCTTAGCCCGCTGGCAAAGCCGGCTGCGTTATCTTCGTAATAAATAAATAAATATAATGCGGCCTTTTGTAATATGCTAATATGTTACCAAGAATAAATGCGGTTTTCGGCCACTGTATGCCATTTCGGTAATAAGGAAGAACAAAGATTTGAAATGGTTGTTTTATCCCACTTGCCTAGTTCGGTTAACAAAGGCCAGTCATCCTGTAGATAAGCACCGTAATGGCCTCGCTTGGCTACCATCTGAGGACAGCCTATATTGATATCGTTACCATCACAATGAGGTTCTGCTATAACAAAGTGGACCATATTTGGAGAATATACTTTAAAGGTGTTTAATACTTACCTAGGTTGGTTAACAAAGGCCAGTCGTCCTGTAGATAAGCACCGTAATGACCTCGTTTGGCCACCATCTGAGGACAGCCTATATTGATATCGATACCATCACAATGAGGTTCTGCTAGTTTAGCAGCCTCAGTCAGGTTTTTAGAGTCGTTGCCGCAGAACTGAAAACGTGAGAGAAGATAATTTTATTATTAATTTGTTATTCATTTATTTTATTTCGAGGGATGACAATTAAGCTGTGTCCACACATATGCGACCTTGTATTAAGGCCCACTCAGCCTCGTGAGGAAAATGAGTAGCTATGACATATAAATGCGCATAGCGACCGGTGCCAGCATGGTAGGTAAACATTGGATTTTAGGATTATTGAGATAGTGGGAAAATCCTACAATGCTGCAGTGAGCACCAAAGTTGTGACATAATAACACAAAGAAACTGCATTTACATATGCGACCTTGCTGGTCGACCGACCGTCGATCGATGTCGACAGAAACCGTATACTGCCTCGACAACATAGATTGACCTCTTCACCTCGTCGATCGACGTGGTCGACTATGTGAGGACACAGCTTTACCAACCACGCAGAACGTTACTTAACTTCAGCGAACCAATGGGAACTGGCGTATTCAACGTGTTATCGCCGCTACAGTGACTCCAAGGCTTCTTGAATCTTGAAATGGGATTACTATAAACTTGTTCCTAATCTTGAGAACTTATTTTCTTACACAAACGGGTGGACCCTTTACAAACTATCTTTTTTTACAAAATTCCCTAGCTCTAACTACCCTAGAATCCTAATTACCTGTATAATAAGAGGCCGATCTTCAGGGGTGGACATCAGAATTTCCTGCCGCAGTTTCTTGTCAGCTATAAACTGGTGGGCCGACACCATCGGAGTATAACACAGATGTGACCCGTAACGTCGACTTAGCAATCTCCATGGCAACTCACTTGCGTCTACCATGGGCGCGAGAATGAACCGCGGACTCCCGAGCCTGGGGAAAATCGTTCTCTTTTTATCCCTTTTCTCTCTCCCTCTTTCTCTTTCTGTCTTTTCTTGTACCGATTTTCTGTCTTTTTTTTTGCCATTTCATCTCTCAGTCCTTTATGTCTAGCGACTCTCCTCTCTCCTTTTCTTTTTTTTTCTCTATCTCTTTCTTTCTCACTCTCTATCCTATCTCTTCCTCCTTCTGACATCCTGCTTTTCTTTCTCTATCTCACTCTTTATCTTTTCCTTTCTCTCCCTCTCCCTTGCGAAAGTCCGAAAAAAAACTCCTTCTTTAATTTGGTTTCGTAATTCAATTAAATTCAACCCCTCTCCGTAAAGTAATAGAAAGTCGTGTGATCACACCAAATAAGTCCTTGCTATTGAAAAACCCTCCAATCCTCCAAAGGTGCAGAGAAAAAAGGTATTGAGGGAAGAAAGATAATGAGAAACGAAGGGAAAGAGAGAGTACAGGGAGGAAAAAGAAATGAGAAAGATGAAGAGAGAGAAAGGATATTGAGAAAAAAGAGACTGAGATATGGAGGGAAGGGGAGGGAGAAACGAAGAGCGAGAGGGGAAGAGTAATGAGAGAGAAAGGTTTTTGAGTAGAAAGAGAAACGAAAGGAGAGAGATAGAGAACGGGGAGGAAGAAATGAGAAAGAGGGAGAAAGATGAAGAGAGAGAGAGAGAGAGAGAAAGGAGGGGAGGGGGAGTAAATGTTATCGAAACTTCCCCTTCAGCTACCGAAACTCATCGGTTGTGAAGAAGAAAATAATAAAAATAATAACGCGGAAGCTGTGTTGCCATGGTAACCCAAACCAGCGAACAGAAACGAAGCAGGAAAAGTAGGGGGGAGAGAGGAGAGTAGGGGAAGATACAAGGAGGGAGGAGAAGGAGAAGCGGACGAGTTGGGAAAGTAGGGGAAGATACAGGGAGGGAGGAGAAGGGGAGATTATAGAAGAAAAGAGAGGGAAGGGAGCAAATGAAGTAGGGGAATAGAAGAAGTAAGGGACAAGGCGGGCAAGATAGAGAGGAAGAGGGGAAGTGAGATTGAGAGGAAAAGGAGGAGAAGTGAAGAAGAAAGTAGGAGAAGGGACGTTAATGCAAGAGAAGAGAAGAAAAGAAGGAGAGATAGAGAGGAAAGCAGGAGAAGAAGAGCGGAGAATAAAAGAAGTAAGGTACAAGGCGGGCAAGATACAGAGGAAGAGGGGAAGAAGAAGGAGAGAGAGTAGGGGAAGATACAGGGAGGGATTGACAGGAAAAGAAGGGGAGGTGAAAGTAGGAGAGGGGAATATAATGTAAGAGAAGAGGGGAAAGGGAGGAGAGGGAGAGGGAAAGGGAGGAGAGGGAGAGGGGGAAAGAGAGCGATAAAAGAAAGAGGAGGGGTGAAATAGGATATGGTAAAAGGGACAGCGGGGAATGTAGATGGATAAAGGGAGGAGGAGAAGAAAGAGAGGAAAAGAAGAACAAGAGAAAAGATCGAGGGGGGGAGGTGGGAGTGAGAGAGAACGCTATACTGGAAATAAGAGACGACAAAAGAAAGAAAGAAGTGGGGAGAGAGAAAACCGATAGGTAAGAGTGGAGAGAGAGTATATTTTTCACACAAAACCCAGATGAAAGAGATGGAGGAAGCGAGAGAAAGTGAGAGGGAGGGAGAAAGAGAAATTGAGAAGAAGAGAGAAAGAAATTGAGAGGGAGGAAGAAAGAGAAAGTGGGAGGGGGAATAGATTGTTTGCTTCACTACACTGTAGAAAAAATGGGATCTATGAACAAATAGCCTTTAGAATTTTTCGAAAATTATGAAGCAATATTACTGAATATTTGACCGAACGATAGTAGGGTCTACGTTTTAACTCGATACTTTTGCATTTGGTTTGAATTCTTTAGATGAATGTTTGAATCTTTGTTCAGTCAGACATCTAAATTTTTCAAAATGTTAAACACAATGTTGCTTTCAGGAATGCATCTCTACGGGGGTAAACCAGATTTAGACCTCATTAGGTCTGATCAGTAAAACTTAAACTTCGACTAGTGTATTTCGTAGTATTACAACTTTGTATGGAACTTACTCATTACTTGTAAAGGCTCTTTCACTCACAGCAGGCTTTCTAGACAGACTTCTCCCCCTCTATGTCTTTCGTTAGCGAGATGAGCGGATATAAGTATAGGGCTGTTGGCTTTTTCCGGCCAAACTCAGGCTCGGTATCAGGGTAATGTGAGGCGGGTAGCTTGTCGTCGAATGGAGGGTAAAACAACCGTCACTAAAAATATTAGCAGTTAAGGAGTGTTCACACATGGTCTACTGGCCGTCGATTGACATCCACATTGCCTCGACTTTTCCGTCCAAACTCAGGCTCGGTATTAGAGTAATGTGAGACGGGTAGCTTGTCGTCGAATGGAGGGTAAAACAACCGTCACTAAAAATATTAGCAGTTAGGGAGTGTTCACACATGGTCTACTGGCCGTCGATTGACATCCACATTGCCTCGACAACATAGATTCATCACGGCCGATCGACTATGTTTGGACAGTGGACATACCTTTAGAGTGATTTTTCAAACCTCGAAAAAAATGTAGAGCCTAAGTCCTACTGATAACTCCATAGTTATGCTTCAGTGAAACATAAACACCAAAAGGTAGAGAGGAGGCATTTTGGCCGAGTTTTTCTCTTTCAATAGCCACACATGTAGGTGTAGGTATGTATTCAAGTGTAAATTTAGTTTTTTGTAAATTTTACTTCGGTCTAATTCTTCTCACACATTTGGTAAAATGGCAGGCAGGTTGTTATGCTCTGAAAACGCTGTAATTTTGACTTTTCAACACCACAGTCAAACCTGGATACAGCCAGCCTAGTTAGCTTGGAGCGCTGGGCGTCTACCTCGTAGGTTCCGGGTTCGATTCCCGCCTGATACGAACTTTAAATTAAACAGATCAGGTTTGTCCTCGCAGATCAGATTTCTCCTCGGAGGGCTGGGTTACGTCTACTGCTGTAGCTGCTGCTGGCGACTGGCCTTGTCAGCAAAATGTTTTCCTCCCAATAACGTCACACTCGAAAGCTCCATTTCACTTTGAAGTCCATCCAGACCACATCAATAAATGTTTATACAGCATGTTTACCCATTGTACGAGTATACAGGGTGTTCATCCTCAAACTGATAATAACACAAATAAACTGCATTTACATATGCGACCTTGTTGGTCGACCGACCGTCGATCGATGTCGACAGAAACCGTATACTGCCTAGACAACATAGATTGACCTCTTCACCTCGTCGATCGACGGAGTCGACTATGTGAGGACACAGCTTTACCAACCACGCAGAACGTTACTTAACTTCAGTGAACCAATGGAAACTGGCGTATTCAACGTGTTATCGCCGCTACAGTGACTCCAAGGCTTCTTGAATCTTGAAATGGAATTACTATAAACTTGTTCCTAATCTTGAGAACTTATTTTCTTACACAAACGGGTGGACCCTTTACAAAATTCCCTAGCTCTAACTACCCTAGAATCCTAATTACCTGTATAATAAGAGGCCGATCTTCAGGGGTGGACATCAGAATTTCCTGCCGCAGTTTCTTGTCAGCTATAAACTGGTGGGCCGACACCATCGGAGTATAACACAGATGTGACCCGTAACGCCGACTTAGCAATCTCCATGGCAACTCACTTGCGTCTACCATGGGCGCGAGAATGAACCGCGGACTCCCGAGCTGAGTCCATGCATCGGAGCGTGCCGTCGAAGAGTGACAGTCTTTAGGTACTACATTGGTTCCTTTGCAGCGTGCAGCTGGGGAGTGACACTCTTGAGGTATGGGATTGGGTGGGTGTGCCACTGGAGAGTGACGATGTAACTCCATTGATGTAACTAGTCCGAACACCTGAAATGAAGTTCCAACGTTAGGCCCACCACTCACTATCAGGTAGACCTGACAGGCGGACCTTTTCGGCCGTACCTGTCAGGTCTCCCTGATAGTGTGTGGCTGGACTGACACACCAGATATTAGATAGACCTGACAGACGATCCTTTTCAGATGTACCTGTAAGATCTACCTGATAGTGTATGGCTGAATGATTTTCAAGGTCATTCAAGGGTATAGTTGCCACTTGCCAGCTTAGTTAGCTTGGAAGGTAGCGCGCTTGCCTTGTAAGCACTAGGCCGAGGATTCTATTACCGCCCGGGGCGAACTTTATGCTAAACAGGTGAGGTTCGTTCTCGGAACGTCTGGCTTTCTTCTATCCTGTCATTCTTTCTTCAATTTCGGGACGATAAGACTTCGGTTGTTACAGTTCCCTCTATCAAACTTCTTTGAAAAATCTCTGAGATTCAGATTTATGTACTCACCCAATGCAACGAGAGGTAGCACAGTACCGATGAGATGAAATCAACGACAACGAGCATATTAATCTCTGAGATTCAGATTTATGTACTCACCCAATGCAACGAGAGGTAGCACAGTACCGATGAGATGAAATCAACGACAACGAGCATAGCGAAATAGCGATCGGTCAGGACATTGTTTCCTTGCGTTTTACTTTCTACTTTAACTTTGTGACGAGAACTTTGCTGAAGACGGGTCCCGAGTTTAAAACCGAAACGTCCAAAGGTGCTAGCTATAAGTCCAAAAGGTGCGTTACTTTTTACTTTCCTTACCCCAAATTCTACAGTATGTTTTTGGATACGAGCACTTTGTGTAGGAAAGTAATTCTTTCGGTCCGAATTAGTCAATTCCCTTCGTTTTCTTTTGTCAATTCTTCTCCCTTGCAAAATCTGGAACATAAATGAATAATAGTAGGTAAGTATGCATTCTACAGATATGTCGATGGGTGACCATCTGGCCAATCGCGTGTAGGCTTTTCCCGCTCCTACTCGGGCTGGATGGGATTAATGTGAAGAGAGGTAGATTCGTAGAAGATTAACCCATCATTTAGGGCTGTTTGCCCCTACACCTAAGCCTCGGAGTGGGCTTTATGACAGAGGAGGCAGGTAGTTACCAAAGGCGGGTAAAACCTCCATACACTAAAAACCCAAAAAGCAGTGACGCTAAAACCCTTGAAAAAAAGACAAACAAAAATGGTAGTACTGTGGGCACGTGTATTTCAAAAACTACAAACCTTACCTTCTCATTTCCATTTTCTCAACCAAAAAGAGTACTCCATAGCTCCGCATGTTATGGGCAAAATATTATTTATTCACGTTTTAAGTTTTAAACTATGCGACCTTGACTTGGATTTTCCTAAGTACCCTCTACTGTTCTTTACCCCACCCTGCCTTACACTGTGTACCTTCACAGTGTATTTTTACCCCCACCCTACCCCACATGACTAAACATTACACCAGGGGTTCCCAAACTGGGGGGCGGGAAGACAAGCCCGCCATGTTCGATTCCCACCCGGGACGGACTTGATAAGATCTTCGTTCTCGTAACGCCTTGCTTTTTCTCATCTTGTCATCCGTTTCTCTTCTATTTCCGGACGATAAGAGTGGTGGGTTTTTATTACAAGATTCGTTTGAGGGGTTTGAGAACCCCTGAATTACACACTGTGCCCCAGGGCAGACTCAAGTTGTAAAGACGCGGCGGGAAACTGAAAATCTAGGGCAGCACAAAATCCTCCATGAATATTTAACGAAGCTTTCTCTCCTTTACATAGTCATTATCTGGAAGTCTTGGGTATATTTTCATTTACATCTTTACAGAAACTACTTAACAAGTATAGGGCTATAGGTAGGTACTTATTATCATAGGTACGGTACAGAAGGTACTTAACAAGTATAGGTACATATACCTACTTATAATAAACTAGCAGAATGTGTGTATTTTTCGACAGAGGAGGCAGGTAGTTACCAAAGGCGGGTAAAACCTCCATACACTAAAAACCCAAAAAGCAGTGACGCTAAAACCCTTGAAAAAAAAGACAAACAAAAATGGTAGTACTGTGGGCACGTGTATTTCAAAAACTACAAACCTTGCCTTCTCATTTCCATTTTCTCAACAAAAAAGAGTACTCCATTAACTCCATAGCTCCCCATGTTATGGGCAAAATATTATTTATTCACGTTTTAAGTTTTAAACTATGCGACCTTGACTTGGATTTTCCTAAGTACCCTCTACTGTTCTTTACCCCACCCTGCCTTACACTGTGTACCTTCACAGTGTATTTTTACCCCCACCCTACCCCACATAGCTAAACATTACACCAGGGGTTCCCAAACTGGGGGGCGGGAAGGCAAGCCCGCCACGTTCGATTCCCACCCGGGACGGACTTGACAAGATCTTCGTTCTCGGAACGCCTTGCTTTGTCTCATCTTGTCATCCGTTTCTCTTCTATTTCCAGACGATAAGAGTGGTGGGTTTTTATTACAAGATTCGTTTGAGGGGTTTGAGGACCCCTGAATTACACACTTTGCTCCAAGGCAGACTCAAGTAGTAAGGACGGCAGGAAACTGAATCTAGGGCAGCACAAAATCCTCCATGAATATTTAACGAAACTTTCTCTCCTTTACATAGTCATTATCAGGAAGTCTTGGGTATTTTCATTTATTTACAGAAGGTACTTATAGGGCAGGCACTTATAATTATAGGTACGGGACAGAAGGTACTTAACAAGTATAGGTACATACACTTATAATAAACTAGCAGAATGTGTGTATTTTTCGGCCAATCTTTAATAATACCTGCCGGTAAGTACAATTAAATTCATACTAGGGAGTCCAGGACCCGGTATTATCAAGGATACCTACCTAGCAAATAAAAAAAAAAAACCAATTTGCTATTTTTTGTCGTAAGTTATGAAAAAAGGAAAGACAATTGAGAAGGAGAAGGATGAGAGAGAGGGAAAGAGCTTCCTGATGATGATATTAAAAAACATGAATTTGCATATTATTATCGTTTTATATGAAAACACTTCAAACTTGAATCATAATGAGTGTCAACATACGAGATAAATCCCATGACCTCCCTCCCTCCTTCTTTCTCACTCCCTCCTTCATCTCTCTCTCCCATTCTCATTCTCTCCTTCTCATTCTCTCTAGAGCTTCCTGATGATGATATTAAAAAACATGAATTTGCATATTATTATCGTTTTATATGAAAACACTTCAAACTTGAATCATAATGAATGTCAACAAACGAGAAAAATCCCATGACCTCCCTCCCTCCTTCTTTCTCACTCCCTCCTTCATCTCAATCTCTCATTCTCTTTCTCTCCTTCTCATTCTCTCTTTCTCTCTCCCTCCAATCCTCTTTCTCCCTCCCTCCCTCCTTCTCATTCTCCCTTCCTATATTCCTCCCTTTTTCTCACCCTATCTCTCTCTTTCCCTCGCTCTTTATTAGGCACTCAGTGAACAGGCTAAGCTTTTAATATAATTTTTTTTTTTTTTTTTCCTTTTTTTTTAGGCCCTCAGTGAAAAGGCTAAGTTTTTAATAAATTTTTTTTTTTTTTTTTTTTTTTTACGAATAATTTTGTAATAATAACATGTACGTACCTTACCCAAATATAAAAGGTAGGTAATAAGTTAATAACAATAAAATTATTGAAAAAGGAGGAAGAGAGAGAAAGGTGCAGAGAAAAAAGGTATTGAGGGAAGAAATATAATGAGAAACGAAGGGAAAGAGAGAGAACAGGGAGGAAAAAGAAATGAGAAAGATGAAGAGAGAGAAAGGATATTGAGAAAAAAGAGAATGAGATATGGAGGGAAGGGGAGGGAGAAACGAAGAGCGAGAGGGGAAGAATGATGAGAGAGAAAGGTTTTTGAGTAAAAAGAGAAAGAGAAACGAAAGGAGAGAGACAGAGAACGGGGAGGAAGAAATGAGAAAGAGGGAGAAAGATGAAGAGAGAGAGAAAGGAGGGGAGGGGGAGTAAATGTTATCGAAACTTCCCCTTCAGCTACCGAAACTCATCGGTTGTGAAGAAGAAAATAATAAAAACAATAACGCGGAAGCTGTGTTGCCATGGTAACGGAAACCAGCGAACAGAAACGAAGCAGGAAAAGTAGGGGGGAGAGAGGAGAGTAGGGGAAGATACAAGGAGGGAGGAGAAGGAGAAGCGGAGGAGTTGGGAAATTAGGGGAAGATACAGGGAGGGAGGAGAAGGGGAGATTATAGAAGAAAAGAGAGGGGAGGGAGCAAATGAAGTAGGGGAATAGAAGAAGTAAGGGACAAGGCGGGCAAGATAGAGAGCAAGAGGGGAAGTGAGATTGAGAGGAAAAGGAGGAGAAGTGAAGAAGAAAGTAGGAGAAGGGACGTTAATGCAAGAGAAGAGAAGAAAAGAAGGAGAGATAGAGAGGAAAGCAGGAGAAGAAGAGCGGAGAATAAAAGAAGTAAGGTACAAGGCGGGCAAGATACAGAGGAAGAGGGGAAGAAGAAGGAGAGAGAGTAGGGGAAGATACAGGGAGGGATTGACAGGAAAAGAAGGGGAGGTGAAAGTAGGAGAGGGGAATATAATGTAAGAGAAGAGGGGAAAGGGAGGAGAGGGAGAGGGAAAGGGAGGAGAGGGAGAGGGGGAAAGAGAGCGATAAAAGAAAGAGGAGGGGTGAAATAGGATATGGTAAAAGGGACAGCGGGGAATGTAGATGGATAAAGGGAGGAGGAGAAGAAAGAGAGGAAAAGAAGAACAAGAGAAAAGATCGAGGGGGGGAGGTGGGAGTGAGAGAGAACGCTATACTGGAAATAAGAGACGACAAAAGAAAGAAAGAAGTGGGGAGAGAGAAAACCGATAGGTAAGAGTGGAGAGAGAGTATATTTTTCACACAAAACCCAGATGAAAGAGATGGAGGAAGCGAGAGAAAGTGAGAGGGAGGGAGAAAGAGAAAGTGGGAGGGGGAATAGATTGTCTGTCCCGTTTATAAATTACATTATTACATACAATGGGGAAAATCGTTCTCTTTTTATCCCTTTTCTCTCTCCCTCTTTCTCTTTCTGTCTTTTCTTGTACCGATTTTCTGTCTTTTTTTTTTGCAATTTCATCTCTCAGTCCTTTATGTCTAGCGACTCTCCTCTCTCTCTTTCCTTTTCTTTTTTTTTTCTCTATCTCTTTCTTTCTCACTCTCTATCCTATCTCTTCCTCCTTCTGACATCCTGCCTTTCTTTCTCTATCTCACTCTTTATCTTTTCCTTTCTCTCCCTCTCCCTTGCGAAAGTCCGAAAAAATCCTTCTTTAATTTGGTTCCGTAATTCAATCCAATCCACCCCCTCTCCGTAACGTAACAGAAAGTCGTGTGATCACACCAAATATGTCCTTGCAGATTCCCTATGATATGATATGATATGATATGATATGATATGATATGATATGATATGATATGATATGATATGATATGATATGATATGATATGATATGATATGATATGATATGATATGATATGATATGATATGATATGATATGATATGATATGATATGATATGATATGATATGATATGATATGATATGATATGATATGATATGATATGATATGATATGATATGATATGATATGATATGATATGATATGATATGATATGATATGATATGATATGATATGATATGATATGATATGATATGATATGATATGATATGATATGAGAGAAAGTAAAAAACTCCAATAAGAAGAACTACTCAAGCAAAAGCACGTTGTAAATTGGTAATACAATAACAATGAAGGAGGACTAGGAGGAGTAGTAAGCTAAAGCTAGTAAGTAGGTAAATAGTGGGTACAAGCTCATTACTTGTAAAGGCTCTTTCACTCACAGCAGGCTTTCTAGACAGACTTCTCCCCCTCTATGTCTTTCGTTAGCGAGATGAGCGGGTATAAGTATACATAGGGCTGTTGGCTTTTTCCGGCCAAACTCAGGCTCGGTATTAGGGTAATGTGAGGCGGGTAGCTTGTCGTCGAATGGAGGGTAAAACAACCGTCACTAAAAATATTAGCAGTTAAGGAGTGTTCACACATGGTCTACTGGCCGTCGATTGACATCCACATTGCCTCGACAACGTAGTCTTAACATTGTACCACATACAATTGTATATTTGTACAAATAAAATTGATTGATTGATTGATTGATAGATTCACCACGGCCGATCGACTATGTTTGGACAGTGTGGACATACCTTTAGTGATTTTTAAACCCCCGAAAAAAAAAAATGTAGAGCCTAAGTCCTACTGATAACTCCATAGTTATGCTTCAGTGAAACATAAACACCAAAAGGTAGAGAGGAGGCATTTTGGCCGAGTTTTCCTCTTTCAATAGCCACTCATGTAGGTATAGGTATGTATTCAAGTGTAAATTTAGTTTTTTGTAAATTTTACTTCGGTCTAATTCTTCTCACACATTTGGTAAAATGGCAGGCAGGTTGTTATGCTCTGAAAACGCTGAAATGTTGACTTTTTAACACCACAGTCAAACCTGGATACAGCCAGCCTAGTTAGCTTGGAGCGCTGGGCGTCTACCTCGTAAGTTCCGGGTTCGATTCCCGCCTGATACGAACTTCAAATTAAACAGATCAGGTTTCTCCTTTTAGAAGTAAAACTTTCTGAGATGAAGTATTTTTTAAAAGGAAATTTCCTCAAGATTATTAGCAAAATAGACCATGTTATCCAAATCTGTTTTCAAATCATCATCGAACTTGTATAAACATAAATGTAAGCTTGGTTTTAGGTATTCAATTATTTATTATTTTAAAATGTATGAGGCTTCAATATTCTCCTAAAAAATTGATTTCAATAATAAAAATGAACAACAAAATAAACCTACATAAAGTACAAAACTTTTCGTGTTTTTTTCTCTTTGGAAGCTTTCAAATTCAACGACTTGAAAAGAGAGGGGGGGGAAATGTAATATCACAATGAGGTTCTGCTAGTTTAGCAGCCTCAGTCAGGTTTTTAGAGTCGTTGCCGCAGAACTGAAAACGTGAGAGAAGATAATTTTATTATTAATTTGTTATTCATTTATTTTATTTCGAGGGATGACAATTAAGCTGTGTCCACACATATGCGACCTTGTATTAGTAATATGCTAATATGTTACCAAGAGTAAATACGGTTTTCGGCCACTGTATGCCATTTCGGTAATAAGGAAGAACAAAGATTTGAAATACTTGTTTTATCCCACTTGTTTCTTGGATAGGCATGGATGTAGAAGAATGTACCTTCAAGTATGTATTGCGAAGCGGTGCCGAGGTACCAAAAAAATGTAGGTAGGTTACATACAAATTTTATTAAGTTTAATTATTCTGTACTATAGGTATTTCATTGTTATATATCATTCTATGGTGTAGCATGCTCTACTTTAGACAACACAAAATTAGATTTCAGATTTTTGAATGTGATACAACTAAATTTGAGAGATAACACTAATTCTTTCCGTTTCGAAGGTAAATTAGATTTTATGCAGATTTTACGATGCAATTTTCCAATGTTTTCATGATGGACGCAGGGCAAAATTTCCAAGTATTTTATTCTGTACTTTATTTTGTTATCCATCGTTCTATGGTGTAGCATGGCCTATTTTAGATAACACGAAATTAGATTTCAGATTTTGGAATATGATATGACTAAATTTGAGAGATAACACTAATTCTTTCGGTTTCGAAGGTAAATTGGATTTTATGCAGATTTTACGATGCAATTTTCCAATGTTTCTATGATGGACGCCGGGCAAAAATTTATTATTCGATATTTTTTACCCCGTGTCAGTTACTGCTGCAGTGCTGCATTAGATATTCCTATTTGTGTCATACCAGCATAGCCATTCTGCAGTGAGGAAAAAAATAGCTTTGTTCAAAAAAAAAAATCTGAGTTAAAAACCCCCTGATTAATCTGACTCCAAACAGTTTAAAAAACTTGGTGTAGGTATTAGGTAAGTTTAAGTCTTGGATCCTACATTTAGGAAAGTTGAGCAATCCAATGGGCTTCGAAAAAATCAGATTAGCTTGATCCGAGAGTTGAACTTGGACAAAGTTTAAACTCTGATTAGCCAGCCTAATCTTGCAGGAGACCGGGACTTGGACTGCCTGACGAAGGGAACTCACTGAAAATAGAATAAAAACAACGATTAGCCAACGTCTTTACCTTTTACCAAGGGACGGGTATATGTCATGTTGCAACACAAACATCAAGTTCTTAATGTAACATGATTACCTATGATGTGATTTTTGGTAATTTTGTAACGGGGAAAAAGTAAGTGTTATTTGTTAATGTCTAATACTTACTTACTTACTGATAATTTATATGCATTTATAGAATCGGCCTTCGGCCGCTGGCAAAGCCGGCTGCGTTATCTTCGTAATAAATAAATAAATATAATGCGGCCTTTTGTAATATGCTAATATGTTACCAAGAATAAATGCGGTTTTCGGCCACTGTATGCCATTTCGGTAATAAGGAAGAACAAAGATTTGAAATGGTTGTTTTATCCCACTTGCCTAGTTCGGTTAACAAAGGCCAGTCATCCTGTAGATAAGCACCGTAATGGCCTCGCTTGGCTACCATCTGAGGACAGCCTATATTGATATCGTTACCATCACAATGAGGTTCTGCTATAACAAAGTGGACCATATTTGGAGAATATACTTTAAAGGTGTTTAATACTTACCTAGGTTGGTTAACAAAGGCCAGTCGTCCTGTAGATAAGCACCGTAATGACCTCGTTTGGCCACCATCTGAGGACAGCCTATATTGATATCGATACCATCACAGTGAGGTTCTGCTAGTTTAGCAGCCTCAGTCAGGTTTTTAGAGTCGTTGCCGCAGAACTGAAAACGTGAGAGAAGATAATTTCATTATTAATTTGTTATTAATTTATTTTATTTCGAAGGATGACCATTAAGCTGTGTCCACACATATGCGACCTTGTTTTAAACCCTAGTTCGGTTAACAAAGGCCAGTCGTCCTGCAGATAAGCACCGTAATGGCCTCGCTTGGCCACCATCTGAGGACAGCCTATATTAATATCAATACCATCACAATGAGGTTCTGCTATAAAAAGAGGACCCATAAAAAGTGGACCATTTTTGGAGACCCATGAAAAGTGGACCACTTTTGGAGAATATATTTGTGTAATATTTACCTAGTTCGGTTAACAAAGGCCAGTCGTCCTGCAGATAAGCACCGTAATGGCCTCGCTTGGCCACCATCTGAGGACAGCCTATATTGATATCGATACCATCACAATGAGGTTCTGCTATAAAAAGAGGACCCATAAAAAGTGGACCATTTTTGGAGAATATACTTTAAAGATGTTTAATACTTACCTAGGTCAGTGAAGAAGAAAGTAGGAGAAGGGACGTTAATGCAAGAGAAGAGAAGAAAAGAAGGAGAGATAGAGAGGAAAGCAGGAGAAGAAGAGGGGAGAATAGAAGAAGTAAGGGACAAGGCGGGCAAGATACAGAGGAAGAGGAGGAGGAGAAGAAGAAGGAGAGAGAGTAGAGGAAGATACAGGGAGGGATTGACAGGAAAAGAAGGGGAGGTGAAAGTAGGAGAGGGGAAGATAGTAGAAGAGAGGTGGAAGGAAAGAGAGGGAGAGAGAGAAAAAGGGAGGAAGAGAGAGCGATAAAAAAGAGAGGAGAAAAAGGAGGGGGTGAAATAGGATACGGGAAAAGGGAGAGGGGGGAATGTAGATGGATGAAGGAAAGATGAAAAGAGTGGGGGAAGAGGAGTGACAGGAGAAGAGGGGAAGAAAGGTGGAGCAGGAAGAGAGTAGGAGAGGGGGAGTTAATAGAATGAAGAATAGGAGAGGGGAAAGGGGGAAATGAAGATGGAGGAGAGGTAATAGGAAATAAGAGACGACAAAAGAAAGAAAGAGAGAGCGAGAGAAAACCGATAGGTAAGAGTGGAGAGAGAGTATATTTTTCACACAAAGCCCAGATGAAAGAGATGGAGGAAGCGAGAGAAAGTGAGAGGGAGGGAGAAAGAGAAAGTGGGAGGGGGAATAGATTGTTTGTCCCGTTTATAAATTACATTATTACATACAATGGGGAAAATCGTTCTCTTTTTATCCCTTTTCTCTCTCCCTCTTTCTCTTTCTGTCTTTTCTTGTACCGATTTTCTGTCTTTTTTTTTTGCAATTTCATCTCTCAGTCCTTTATGTCTAGCGACTCTCCTCTCTCTCTTTCCTTTTCTTTTTTTTTTCTCTATCTCTTTCTTTCTCACTCTCTATCCTATCTCTTCCTCCTTCTGACATCCTGCCTTTCTTTCTCTATCTCACTCTTTATCTTTTCCTTTCTCTCCCTCTCCCTTGCGAAAGTCCGAAAAAATCCTTCTTTAATTTGGTTCCGTAATTCAATCCAATTCACCCCCTCTCCGTAACGTAACAGAAAGTCGTATGATCACACCAAATACGTCCTTGCAGATTCCCTGACATACCTATGGTGTAAGTGTAACAGAAAGTAATAAACTCCAGTGAGAATCCCTGACATATGGTGTAACAGAAAGTAATAAACTCCAGTGAGAATCACTGATTATGATATGATATGATATGATATGATATGATATGATATGATATGAGAGAAAGTAAAAAACTCCAATAAGAAGAACTACTCAAGCAAAAGTACGTTGTGAATTGGTAATACAATAACAATGAAGGAGGACTAGGAGGAGTAGTAAGCTAAAGCTAGTAAGTAGGTAAATAGTGGGTACAAGCTCATTACTTCGAGCACTAACACAGCTTCGCAGTCGGAGCTAAAGGTCGCGCCAATGTGTTATTTATTTAGCTATGGAAAAACTGGGTCAGGAGAAGCTAAAGTACTTTGCCTTAGATTTTCCAGGGAGAAGCGTCCCCCATTATAATGCTTTGCTTCATAAACGTATCTGCCATGTCCTACATCTTTTTATGGCATAGAACGTGCTAAGGCGAAATGGGATGAGAGATAACGAGGTTTTTATGCGAGTTCGAATGTGCTACGATCAACATTTTGTGAGATTTTGTCATTTAGATATTACTGGAATAAGATTTTGTAATTTTACGAGTGCAAAGTGGTACAAGACAGTAGTATTTTTGTCAACTGTAAAGCTGCGTCCACACATAGTCGATGGCCGCGTTGATCGATGTCGACTGAAATTGAACACACCAGCAACATTTTTATCAGAAATATTGTTTGTCCAGCAATGTTTTTGCAACAATATAGCACCCTTTTTTTTTTATTCTCCAGTCTTATTTATTAAACATTTTGCATTTCGGCCGCTTTTTGGCGGCTTTCAATTACTTTTCGGCGGTTTTCACCTATACTGACTAAACGGTTAGAGATATTGTAAAAGTTACAATAGAAGAACACCAAATAAGCATCTTTCAATTGGATAAGGAAAGTCGTGTGATGTTCACACCAGATTTTTTTTTCTAGTCTTTTTATGTTGCGTGTTTATGTGTTGTTTTATGATAAAAATGTAAATTTTTACCATGCTTCTTCAACTTTGGATGAATTGTTTTTGCCTAAAAACTACTTCTTCTTCAACCTACATACATAATTAAGTACCTACATAAGTCGAAAATTGTTTTACTTGACTTTCCAGCTCTGGACAAAGTGACATACATACATAGTTTAATTGTAAAAGTTACAATAGAAGAACACCAAATAAGCATCTTTCAATTGGATAAGGAAAGTCGTGTGATGTTCACACCAGATTTTTTTTCTAGTCTTTTTATGTACTATGTTTTTTTCTTGAAAGTTGCTCAACATTAGAAACATTTGCGCAACTGTTGCGAAACAAATGTTTCCGCTGTAAACTAGGCTTAATATTGACAAGAATGGATTTTCACAAAAGGCTTCATGCAACGGAAGCTTTGAGTAAGAACTTCCTGACTGTTATGTGGTACGTCTAGCATACAGACAGAATGGTGTCAAATTTATTCAACCGTGAGGTCAACGACCTTTCCAACACTTCCTTCTGGAAATTGAAAAAAATCTAACAACTGTTCCCAAGGGATCGATTTTTTTTTTCTTCTTCTTCTTCTTCTTCTTCTTAATTTTCTTCTTCCTCCTTCTCCTTTTTTTCTTTTTCCTTCTCCTTCTCCTCCTATGCTTCCTCCTCTTCATCTTCTTTTCTTTTTTATGGAGTTCGGTGTACAGTGGTACACTCAATGGCTTAACAGGCTTTCCAGGAGCTGAACAAATACTGATGAAGTAAAAAATCCTCAGCTCTAAGACAACTTTAAATGAGCAGCGACCAGTGACCGCATTGTCAGAGTAAAAAGATTGCGAAATTATGAAGAGACCCTCTTCACCATAAATAAACCCAAGCAAGAAAATGTCTGTCAGAAATAATAAATGAAAACACAATCATTTTTATTTTAACACTGAAGGTACACAAAAGTCCAAGTATATATTTTTTTAATTAGGTATTTAAAAGGAATAAAATAATAATATTGCACATAAATTAGAAGAAAAAAATCACCTCGATTTTCCTTTATTTTTCTGATGTAAAAAATAATACAATATAGAATTTTTTAGAAGTAAAACTTTCTGAGATGAAGTATTTTTTAAAAGGAAATTTCCTCAAGATTATTAGCAAAATAGACCATGTTATCCAAATCTATTTTCAAATCATCATCGAACTTGAAAAGAGAGGAGGGGGGGGGATGTAATTGAACAAACTTAATTAAATTGAACGATTTACTTTCTGACCAACAGATTTTTTATTTTATTTTTTAATTTAGGTACAAAAAAAATCTTTTTTTTTTTCATCTATTAAGGAACCACCTAAAAATTTAATTTATAAAATAATTGAAAAAAAAATCACCAATAAAGAAAATAAAATAATGAAAACCAATTTAAAAGGTACATTTTTGAAGGGATAGGAAGAGAAAATAAAAACTATTTTTAATTTAATGTGTGACATTATTTAATTTTATTGAAAAATAAATATGTTTTGGCTTTGGAATTGCATGTTTTTCACCTCTAGTACTCCAGTTGAATGGCTAAGAGGCACAGCGGACTAAAAATCAACATTTTTGAGTATTGTATATCGTTGTAAAGAGCGTGAAAAGATCTATTTTTTTTTTTTTTTTTTTTTTTTTTTTTTTTTTTTTTTTTTTTTTTAATTTGGTTGCTAACTTCACTTTAGTATTGTATTGAAATGAGAGCGAAAACAAAATGGCTATCTCTAATTTGGAGAATGATTCTAAATGGACCATCTAATAGGTGTGAACCAACTCATTGGACTATCTTCTATGAATAGTAATGTTTAATTTTTAGTACTTATCCAAAAGCAGAGCGGACTACATTAGAGACAGGTTTAAACAAGATAAAATCAAAATTTTGGAGAGTGAAT
>NW_007377609.1:238471-269389 GCF_000475195.1 Diaphorina citri | reverse complement strand
ATCAAAATTTGGAAAGTGAACTTTTTTTTTTTTTTTTTTTTTGTAAAGAAAGTAGTGGACTATCTACCTAATGTAATTTTGATAATGTAGCTTCATAAAAGCAGACCGGACCAACCTATTGTAAGAGTGAACTATTATTCAAAAGTGGACCAACTCGTTTTCTTTAGGAAGAAAAGTGGACCAACTTGCGGACCATCTCATATCATTAAAAAGCAGAGCGATATCTCAACTTCCACGGCTTATACTTTTTATAGTAAATAATAAATACCAAAGAAGTTTATTTGAAAAAAATTTTGAAAAAAAAATTGAAAAAAAGGCCTTTCTTTTCTTTTAAAAAAATCTAAGTAGGATGTTTAAAGTTTAGTGATGGCTTTGCAACAAGTCCTAAACTTTGAGTCCTTTTATCTCAAAACGGTTTTTTTTTTTTTTTTTTTTGTTAGTCCACTCTGTCTCTTAGCCATTCAGTTAAACTGTTTACATTATACTCCTGTTTAAGTAAATAATTACCTACATATTCGCTGCATATTTTGTGAGTGTATATAATTTCTAGCACATTTTTATAAAGATTTTCAAAGTTAAACAATGTCACATTTTCAACATCAATTTCGCCGAAAAAGGGAAGGAAACCCCAAAAGAGGAATAGGTATGTATTATGAAAACAAACTAAAATAAAGACCAAATATGACCACAGGAAAACCAGGGCCCTAATATAATCAATACGACTAAAAATAATATTCGATAAAATTCATTTTAAAAGTTGATATGGTGTGAAAAATCGAGAGAGATAAAATTAATATTCAGGTTTTTACGAATATTTTAATTGAATTTAATTTTTGAACTACATAGGGTTAGAGGGGGGGGATCTAAAGTTAAAATAACTTTTTACACCTATTTTTGGAAGAATTTCAGATTTTTTTATAGGACTTTTCTTTTCTTTTAATGAAAAAAAGACGGGAGAGGTACAATCAAAGCATTTATTTCAGCGTACTTACGCACAAAAATTTCTCTATCTATTCAAATATTTACAGTACAAAAATTACTAAACCTATTTTAATTTTCTTCATTTGGCACAAAATATTGCACTAACAACGCACCTAGATTAAAAAAAAATCACCCAACATTGTTGAATTATTTCTTCATTTGTAGACCATGACTTTTTCTAGGATTTTTTAAATTGTATTTTTATGGGCCTGCAAGCCACCTTTGCGGCTTCAAAGTAAAAAGAATTTCATTTATCCTTACTATTTACAATAAATCCTCTGCGAATAATTTCAAATTTTGCATAGAAAAATAAACACTGAATACAAGAAACAGGATGAAATTCATAATTATGTAACATACCATGGACATATGGACAACATAAGATTCAGCACCCCCAATTTGACAGTTTTTGAACTAAATACATACCTAATAGGTTAGCTTTTAAAAATAAACTTAATAAACTGAGACACGATATAATGGTCACAGGTACAGCGCACGAAGTTAAATGTTATTCTGGAATAAATATTTTAAAAATAAACTTAATAAACTGAGACACGATATAATGGTCACAGGTACAGCGCACGAAGTTAAATGTTATTCTGGAATAAATAATATTGGTCTATTTTTAAACATTTTTTGTCACTATTTAATACATATGTATTTTAAAATGAAGTACCTATAGGTACATACATAAACATACACTTTGGGTGGATACTTGGATAGGGGTACTTTGAAGGAATAAGGAAGAATAATTTTATTAATACATAGAAGCTAATGGACAGCTGAAGTAGCCATATCCAAGACTTCTATATTTTTAAATATTTTTACTTCATTTAATTTTAATTTAATTAAATTTATTTATTTTTTTTTATCAAAATGAAAAAAAAAAAACCTTATTCTAGATAAAATAAATGGCACCACAGGAAATACATAATTTACATACAAATAAAATATAATTATTTTTTTTATATAATACAATAATATTTTATTTTAATCCATAACAAAACTAGTTTGAGGGATGGATTGAATAAGTTGGGTATGATAGGACGAAATTAAGTCCAATGGACTTTGCAGATTTCAGACGGCTTTAAAGAAAACGGACGTTTAAAAAGGACAGATTATTTATTATTGAAAAATATTTCCATTCTATTTTTTAATTACTTATAAAACCTCTTGTTTTCTCGTTACCTTTAGATTTAGCCATAAAGGAAATATTTCATTTCAGATTGAAGTTCAAAAATAATATTGATTTTTTTCGATAAAAATTGATTCAAGTACATAGCATTCATAAGAATACCAGTAATATTAACCTACATTATTATCCAAGGAATACAAGATAAAAATCACTATAAATTTAAGGGAATTAGCTTTAATTAAATGTGGACAAGATAATGTAAAATAATATACGTAGCTTACTCAGTTCATTTATACAACCCAATTCTACCTAAGATGAAACTTTTGTAATTTAACATTTAACATCTCACAGAAAATACCCCTTTCTGTACAAATCAAACAGACCACAATCATATAAATATGTTCGAATAATATTTACAATATTACGAGACAAATTAAAAAATGTCAAATAAGTGAGTACTAAAAAATATTTTTCAAGGATAAAGTCCGCCCCGGTTGACTTTCCTGTGTTTGATTCCTCGTAAAAAGTTACATAAGAGGTGCTTTGTTGACCGCCAAAAAAGTGTACTGAGGAGTTTTATTGGTCAGAATACAGGACTTTTCTTCCTACAGGTCTATAGGATAAGGAAAGTAAAAAATACTGATTTTACAGGTTAATTTCATGTGAGACAGTTTTCAGCTGAACACCCTGTATAGTATCTGTAATGTATACCTTATACACAAATGATCCTATTGTCCTGTATTAGTTTCCACCTGAGTAAGTAACAACTTGGTCAGCAGAATCCAATAAAGCGTCCCAAGCCTTTGTGAGAGAGACAACTAAGCCTGAAAAAGAGAAAAAAAACTGACCATGCATAAATTATGCTTGACAATGTGCAGGCTAAATCCATTATCATCAGATTGAGTTCTGAGAAAGCCACATTCAGGTGAAAAAAAAGACAGATTGGCTTTGGAACTTTTGCATTATGTATCCATCATTTTGCGATTAAACGCGAATGACCTACATATGTACTTCCGTGGTGTTAAAACACCTTAGAGGTCAAAAAATAATAACCACTAGCCCTCCTCTGGGACCGAGTGGTCAAGAGCACTGACTCTCAACCCGGAGGTGCTGGGTTTAAATCCCGGCAAGAGCGGACATTTTCTAACCAGGTTTTTTTTTTTTTTTTTTTAGTTAGTCCACTCTGTCTCTTAGCCATTCAGTTAAACTGTTTACATTATACTCCTGTTTAAGTAAATAATTACCTACATATTCGCTGCATATTTTGTGAGTGTATATAATTTCTAGCACATTTTTATAAAGATTTTCAAAGTTAAACAATGTCACATTTTCAACATCAATTTCGCCGAAAAAGGGAAGGAAACCCCAAAAGAGGAATAGGTATGTACTATGAAAACAAACTAAAATAAAGACCAAATATGACCACAGGAAAACCAGGGCCCTAATATAATCAATACGACTAAAAATAATATTCGATAAAATTCATTTTAAAAGTTGATATGGTGTGAAAAATCGAGAGAGATAAAATTAATATTCAGGTTTTTACGAATATTTTAATTGAATTTAATTTTTGAACTACATAGGGTTAGAATCGAGAGAGATAAAATTAATATTCAGGTTTTTACGAATATTTTAATTGAATTTAATTTTTGAACTACATAGGGTTAGAGGGGGGGGGGATCTAAAGTTAAAATAACTTTTTACACCTATTTTTGGAAGAATTTCAGATTTTTTTATAGGACTTTTCTTTTCTTTTAATGAAAAAAAGACGGGAGAGGTACAATCAAAGCATTTATTTCAGCGTACTTACGCACAAAAATTTCTCTATCTATTCAAATATTTACAGTACAAAAATTACTAAACCTATTTTAATTTTCTTCATTTGGCACAAAATATTGCACTAACAACGCACCTAGATTAAAAAAAAATCACCCAACATTGTTGAATTATTTCTTCATTTGTAGACCATGACTTTTTCTAGGATTTTTTAAATTGTATTTTTATGGGCCTGCAAGCCACCTTTGCGGCTTCAAAGTAAAAAGAATTTCATTTATCCTTACTATTTACAATAAATCCTCTGCGAATAATTTCAAATTTTGCATAGAAAAATAAACACTGAATACAAGAAACAGGATGAAATTCATAACTATGTAACATACCATGGACATATGGACAACATAAGATTCAGCACCCCCAATTTGACAGTTTTTGAACTAAATACATACCTAATAGGTTAGCTTTTAAAAATTGCTCCTATAGATACAAAAGTAGCACAAGTAGTAGACGAAAATATTCTCTTCAATGGGCAAGCTGTTCTGATAGATTGTGTTATTAATAGTGTTGATGGATTCATTCAGGTGACTTCGTGGCGCTTGCTGAGTGGTTACGACAGCAGTGTCATTACTCTTGAACTTCTTGATATATTCATACGTCGTCAAACCAAGGTAAGATATGTAGAAATGAAACACACACAGATGCAGCAAAAGAATAGTTATGATAAAGGTAAGAACACACTGTACAAATATGATACACAGGAAGATCTGATCATTAAGGGGTGTATTATAAAGGAAGTTGTCGAAATCGAAACTGCTACTGTTGCTATTATGATAGACGTGGATCCACTTGCTGCTATGTGTCCACGAGTTCAAGTTCAGATAGGTGGGATTGAAGAAATACAGGAACAACTCTGAGATACAAATCAAAAGGATGATGATACAGGTGATCAAGGCAGACAAGATACAAATGATGAAACCATTATAGTTCCTCGCACCGATGCAATGATTCAACCACTTGCAATGATGATCAAACTTCTCGATGCACTTGTTGCAAATAGAACAATGCTTGGTTTTGTTATTGATGATGTAGATATTGCACAAGTTACAATAGCCATTCTCGATGACGTGACTGAACTTACTCCTATCAAACTCGGGAACAGTTACGTTTCGACTGACATGGAGTAAGTTGGGATCACACGGGTCTATAACAACAGCTACAATATGACTAACAATATGGATAAAGTACAGACTACTGATGACGCCATACATGAGAGGTTGGAGACATGTGTGCAAGGTGGGGATCAAGATGAGGAAAGAAATGAGAGCAAACACCACTAGCAAGATCCATATGATGACTTGCTGATAGTGTAATGGCTTCTCCAAACCGTTGATACGTCGATGCTGACGATGTTGATCCAAATGGTCTGAGAATTGGATGTAATCCTTGATTGCCATTTCACCAAGATTCTAAACTTACAATTGAAAACCTTTAGACGAAAAACTACACGTTAGCTTGGAATGGAAGGAATTAGCGATTCAATGGTATTACTGAAAAAATTCCTACAGTGGGCGGGGAGAACTAAAATCTTTTGGAAAAGTTTGAGCAAATTAAAAACTATAGGACAGTTTTGGGTGTTGGTTTGATATTTATGTATGTTTTTAAGGGCTTGATATGGTGTTCATTAATATTGGAGGGAAAAACTAATGTCAGTGGGAAAAACTATAATTTCGATGGATGCTTATTCAAGTTCCAATTCAAATCTAATAAAAAAATTAAAAAGACTTTTGGATGGATTAGAAATATCAAAGTTAAAACGAATTTCTGGAGGGCAAATGGAGGGAAATAATCTACTTTTAAATCCTAAAAATCTAATAATTACTTTAGTACTAGAAATTAAATCTGTTCACCCAAACGGGGTTTCTCTGTACAGTTAAAGTTAAAATTTAGTAATTCATGGATGGAATGAATACAAAGTGGACAAAGAAAAAATGCAATTTGGACAAACAAAATAACTTTAACAACTAAGTAAATTTTTCCTTATGTTTTTAAGGGCTTGATATGGTGTTCATTAATATTGGAGGGAAAAACTAATGTCAGTGGGAAAAACTATAATTTCGATGGATGCTTATTCAAGTTCCAATTCAAATCTAATAAAAAAATTAAAAAGACTTTTGGATGGATTAGAAATATCAAAGTTAAAACGAATTTCTGGAGGGCAAATGGAGGGAAATAATCTACTTTTAAATCCTAAAAATCTAATAATTACTTTAGTACTAGAAATTAAATCTGTTCACCCAAACGGGGTTTCTCTGTACAGTTAAAGTTAAAATTTAGTAATTCATGGATGGAATGAAGACAAAGTGGACAAAGAAAAAAATGCAATTTGGACAAACAAAATAACTTTAACAACTAAGTAAATTTTTCCTAATCAAAGGACAAAAATAGATTTTGGGGGCTATTAATTAAATAATGTACCAACTAAATTTAACTGTTGTAACTTCACACGCAAACACCTTGTTGAGAAAGCCCCAAGTTCACTGACGTGGAATTCACGGAGAAAGTCCCATCGTCTGGTGACATTTTCAAGTTGAAAGTTCAGTCTTCAATTATCCAATTATAAGAGAAACCTTCACAAGCACCCATTGCCCGAAAGCATTACTGGCGAAAATGTGGAACGGAACCTTTCAGGAGTATTTCACTGAAAATGGAACTGTCAAAAGCCCCTGTCCAATCAATGAGCATTAGCTTCCACCTCACCGATCCCCTTTTCTGACGTTTTAACAGAAATATAACGAAAGCTCCCAAATTAAGCTGTCAAAACTGTTTCCCGAGGAACTATGACTGGCAGAGTGCAGAGAGCTTGAACTTTCTGCCCGAGGACGGGGAAATATTTCGACAAAAAAGATGGACTGTAATGTCAACAGACAGTGTCAGCCAATGGAATTCGTCAACGAATGTCAACAGTTATATTCTAGGGAACCTAGGGCCACCGGCCACCATTAAAGTATTCAAGAGGGATCTCATCTTACACAAGGAAAACAATTTCTCACAACTTTCGTTTCACAACTCACAACACAGCTAGTAAGAACTTCCTGACTGTTATGTGGTACGTCTAGCATACAGACAGAATGGTGTCAAATTTATTCAACCGTGAGGTCAACGACCTTTTTCCAACACTTCCTTCTGGAAATTGAAAAAATCTAACAACTGTTCCCAAGGGATCGATTTTTTTCTTCTTCTTCTTCTTCTTCTTCTTCTTCTTCTTCTTCTTCCTCTTCTTCTTCTTCTTCTTCTTCTTCTTAATTTTCTTCTTCCTCCTTCTCCTTTTTTTTCTTTTTCCTTCTCCTTCTCCTCCTATGCTTCCTCCTCTTCATCTTCTTTTCTTTT
Organism: Diaphorina citri; assembly: GCF_000475195.1. NCBI lineage: Eukaryota > Metazoa > Arthropoda > Insecta > Hemiptera > Psyllidae > Diaphorina > Diaphorina citri. Next base: position 262,110 of record NW_007377609.1, on the reverse strand, counting down.
TTATGGAGTTGGGTGTACAGTGGTACACTCAATGTGGGTTTTACCAACCTTCTTTTTAGTCCCTAAAAGCCTGTTACTGTTAAGCCTATACAAATCAAAAGCAACTTAACAGATTGTTAGCTTGTTAAGCCTATGCAAATCAAAAGGAACTTATCAGGCTGTTGGCTTAACAGGCTTTCCAGGAGCTGAACAAATATTGATGAAGTAAAAAATCCTCAGCTCTTAAGACAACTTTAAATGAGCAGCGACCAGTGACCGCATTGTCAGAGTAAAAAGATTGCATTCATCGTCACTCGGTGATTTCAAAGGTATAAACACAGCTGTTTCATTGGGTGTCAAAGGTTTCACTTGATTCCGTCGTATGTTGGGCGAGCACTGAATATTCCGTACATTCGGATAATCAATGTTCCTGTTGGGAATTTTATTTCGTTTCCAAAACTGAAAACCGCTGAAATGGTTCACACTGGTCGGAGGTGTCTTCTTCTTCCTACAATACTTGCAACCTTTACAGGACTTGATGACTTTGCGTATGTTCTTCTTGTTGTAGTTCGGGTAGTAATATTTGTTCAGGCAAAAACAAAACGTGTTGTCTTTCTTATTAGCATTGTTGTATTTGGACTGTTTCTGCAGGAACTTTTCTTTGCAAATATAGTTGATCTTCTGCTGTTTTCTCAGTTGTTGCTTGTGATGTTTGTTTTGCAGCTCGATTTGATTGAACGTATTCTCTATGGTTTCTATCGTGAGTTTTCCATTGTTGTTCAAATTATCCGTACAGGACTCATCCTGACGTCTTTTGAAAAGATTTTTAATTCTACCCCAGCCACTCGCATGATGGCTTGGACTTGTAATCTCGATACTGTTCACATTGGTTATCTTGTGATTCGGAACTTGCAAATCTTTCTGTTTGCTCCTATAGATACAAAAGTAGCACAAGTAGTAGACGAAAATATTCTCTTCAATGGGCAAGCTGTTCTGATAGATTGTGTTATTAATAGTGTTGATGGATTCATTCAGGTGACTTCGTGGCGCTTGCTGAGTGGTTACGACAGCAGTGTCATTACTCTTGAACTTCTTGATATATTCATACGTCGTCAAACCAAGGTAAGATATGTAGAAATGAAACACACACAGATGCAGCAAAAGAATAGTTATGATAAAGGTAAGAACACACTGTACAAATATGATACACAGGAAGATCTGATCATTAAGGGGTGTATTATAAAGGAAGTTGTCGAAATCGAAACTGCTACTGTTGCTATTATGATAGACGTGGATCCACTTGCTGCTATGTGTCCACGAGTTCAAGTTCAGATAGGTGGGATTGAAGAAATACAGGAACAACTCTGAGATACAAATCAAAAGGATGATGATACAGGTGATCAAGGCAGACAAGATACAAATGATGAAACCATTATAGTTCCTCGCACCGATGCAATGATTCAACCACTTGCAATGATGATCAAACTTCTCGATGCACTTGTTGCAAATAGAACAATGCTTGGTTTTGTTATTGATGATGTAGATATTGCACAAGTTACAATAGCCATTCTCGATGACGTGACTGAACTTACTCCTATCAAACTCGGGAACAGTTACGTTTCGACTGACATGGAGTAAGTTGGGATCACACGGGTCTATAACAACAGCTACAATATGACTAACAATATGGATAAAGTACAGACTACTGATGACGCCATACATGAGAGGTTGGAGACATGTGTGCAAGGTGGGGATCAAGATGAGGAAAGAAATGAGAGCAAACACCACTAGCAAGATCCATATGATGACTTGCTGATAGTGTAATGGCTTCTCCAAACCGTTGATACGTCGATGCTGACGATGTTGATCCAAATGGTCTGAGAATTGGATGTAATCCTTGATTGCCATTTCACCAAGATTCTAAACTTACAATTCAAAAACTTTAGACGAAAAACTACACGTTAGATTGATTTCGAATGGAATGAATTAATGGTATTACTGAGAAAATTCCTACAGTGGGAGGGGAGAACTAAAATCTCAAAGTTTGAGCAAATTACAAACTATAGGACAGATTTGGGTGTTGGTTTGATATTTATGTATATTTTTAAGGGCTTGATATGGTGTTCATTAATATTGGAGGGAAAAACTAATGTCAGTGGGAAAAACTATAATTTCGATGGATGCTTGTTCAAGTTCCAATTCAAATCTAATGAAACAATTAAAAGGACTTTTGAATGGATTAGAAATATCAAAGTTTAAACGAATTTCTGGAGGGAAAATGGAGGGAAATAATCTACTTTTAAATCCTCAACACAGCTCAGTCAACATTTACATTCTTAAACAAAGGAACTTGTGTTTATTTTCGACTTGCCAGAGGGGAATCTACCGACAGCCAAGCAACACAGCTCAGTCAACATTTACATTCTTAAACAAAGGAACTTGTGTTTATTTTCGACTTGCCAGAGGGGAATCTACCGACAGCCAAAGGCCACTCTGACCTGTCTGCTTGTTGATTTTCATCTTCTGGTTTCTTAGATGGGGTGTTGATGGGTTTGACAATCCACTCTCATGAATCGGACTCAGATTAGGTTCCTTCGTGGATCTCAACTGACTCACTGAGGATTTCCTCTGTTTGGAACTACCATTATTACTGTTGGCACTATTTCTACCATTGTTGGCGCTTGTAATAGCATCGCCAAGTTCTTTCAGACTTACGTTCTGTAACTGTTTCCGATTAGGAGGAGGTAGCGAAGGTAGGGAGGTACTGGAAGGACTCTGTTGCAGTTGTCTGTCTTCATCGTCACTCGGTGATTTCAAAGGTATAAACACAGCTGTTTCATTGGGTGTCAAAGGTTTCACTTGATTCCGTCGTATGTTGGGCGAGCACTGAATATTCCGTACATTCGGATAATCAATGTTCCTGTTGGGAATTTTATTTCGTTTCCAAAACTGAAAACTGCTGAAATGGTTCACACTGGTCGGAGGTGTCTTCTTCTTCCTACAATACTTGCAACCTTTACAGGACTTGATGACTTTGCGTATGTTCTTCTTGTTATAGTTCGGGTAGTAATATTTGTTCAGGCAAAAACAAAACGTGTTGTCTTTCTTATTGACTTGATGACTTTGCGTATGTTCTTCTTGTTGTAGTTCGGGTAGTAATATTTGTTCAGGCAAAAACAAAACGTGTTGTCTTTCTTATTAGCATTGTTGTATTTGGACTGTTTCTGCAGGAACTTTTCTTTGCAAATATAGTTGATCTTCTGCTGTTTTCTCAGTTGTTGCTTGTGATGTTTGTTTTGCAGCTCGATTTGATTGAACGTATTCTCTATGGTTTCTATCGTGAGTTTTCCATTGTTGTTCAAATTATCCGTACAGGACTCATCCTGACGTCTTTTGAAAAGATTTTTAATTCTACCCCAGCCACTCGCATGATGGCTTGGACTTGTAATCTCGATACTGTTCACATTGGTTATCTTGTGATTCGGAACTTGCAAATCTTTCTGTTTGCTCCTATAGATACAAAAGTAGCACAAGTAGTAGACGAAAATATTCTCTTCAATGGGCAAGCTGTTCTGATAGATTGTGTTATTAATAGTGTTGAGATCTACACAAAGTAGCACAAGTAGTAGACGAAAATGTTCTCTTCAATGGGCAAGCTGTTCTGATAGATTGTGTTATTAATAGTGTTAATGGATTCATTCAGGTGACTTCGTGGCGCTTGCTGAGTGGTTACGACAGCAGTGTCATTACTCTTGAACTTCTTGATATATTCATACGTCGTCAAACCAAGGTAAGATATGTAGAAATGAAACACACACAGATGCAGCAAAAGAATAGTTATGATAAAGGTAAGAACACACTGTACAAATATGATACACAGGAAGATCTGATCATTAAGGGGTGTATTATAAAGGAAGTTGTCGAAATCGAAACTGCTACTGTTGCTATTATGATAGACGTGGATCCACTTGCTGCTATGTGTCCACGAGTTCAAGTTCAGATAGGTGGGATTGAAGAAATACAGGAACAACTCTGAGATACAAATCAAAAGGATGATGATACAGGTGATCAAGGCAGACAAGATACAAATGATGAAACCATTATAGTTCCTCGCACCGATGCAATGATTCAACCACTTGCAATGATGATCAAACTTCTCGATGCACTTGTTGCAAATAGAACAATGCTTGGTTTTGTTATTGATGATGTAGATATTGCACAAGTTACAATAGCCATTCTCGATGACGTGACTGAACTTACTCCTATCAAACTCGGGAACAGTTACGTTTCGACTGATATGGAGTAAGTTGGGATCACACGGGTCTATAACAACAGCTACAATATGACTAACAATATGGATAAAGTACAGACTACTGATGACGCCATACATGAGAGGTTGGAGACATGTGTGCAAGGTGGGGATCAAGATGAGGAAAGAAATGAGAGCAAACACCACTAGCAAGATCCATATGATGACTTGCTGATAGTGTAATGGCTTCTCCAAACCGTTGATACGTCGATGCTGACGATGTTGATCCAAATGGTCTGAGAATTGGATGTAATCCTTGATTGCCATTTCACCAAGATTCTAAACTTACAATTCAAAAACTTTAGACGAAAAACTACACGTTAGATTGATTTCGAATGGAATGAATTAATGGTATTACTGAGAAAATTCCTACAGTGGGAGGGGAGAACTAAAATCTCAAAGTTTGAGCAAATTACAAACTATAGGACAGATTTGGGTGTTGGTTTGATATTTATGTATGTTTTTAAGGGCTTGATATGGTGTTCATTAATATTGGAGGGAAAAACTAATGTCAGTGGGAAAAACTATAATTTCGATGGATGCTTATTCAAGTTCCAATTCAAATCTAATAAAAAAATTAAAAAGACTTTTGGATGGATTAGAAATATCAAAGTTAAAACGAATTTCTGGAGGGCAAATGGAGGGAAATAATCTACTTTTAAATCCTAAAAATCTAATAATTACTTTAGTACTAGAAATTAAATCTGTTCACCCAAACGGGGTTTCTCTGTACAGTTAAAGTTAAAATTTAGTAATTCATGGATGGAATGAATACAAAGTGGACAAAGAAAAAATGCAATTTGGACAAACAAAATAACTTTAACAACTAAGTAAATTTTTCCTTATCAAAGGACAAAAATAGATTTTGGGGGCTATTAATTAAATAATGTACCAACTAAATTTAACTGTTGTAACTTCACACGCAAACACCTTGTTGAGAAAGCCCCAAGTTCACTGACGTGGAATTCACGGAGAAAGTCATGTGCAGGTAATGATTCACACTTGCTTCCCCGATTTGTAACACTCCATTTCACCTCCGGGGTTAAAAGCTTCTTCACAGGGTTGCTTTTATTTGACAGCTCGAAAAGTTTCCTGTTGTTTAGCTCCCCTCTGAGTGTCTTTTCTACGAAAAGTCTTCCATATTGTAGAAAAAACGGAAGTTTGAATTATTCAACACCTCTTCGTATAGCTTGATTGGATTTCACATTCTTGAAAATTACTTTCTGTTTTTGTCATCAACTGTGCACTAGCATTTTGGTTGTCTGAACGAAAAACTTCATGTTTCTAAAAATAGGGGTTGAAAAGTTAGTTTTCTTTTTTAAACGTTGAAATGGTCATTTAAGTTCACTGATCAGAAAACATGATAGGCTGATAGGATATTTTCATTTACTGTAATGTTTTACTGATATTGTCTTTTACTGTAAAGATAAAGTATTTTATTAGGTACATTGAAGTTATAAAATCTTTTATTTATTTGATATTAGATAATATGTATGTTATTTTATGTTATTTCTCAAACAAGGGAGTCCAGAAGTGTTGGTAAAATACATTCCTCTAATGTCAGCATTCCGGTAGACAATTTAAGTTCTGGAATTCACTCGAAGAAATTTTCAAACCCCTCCATTTGATTGGAAATGCTTTATACAAAGAAAGATATGAAAAACACTGTCTCGGTGCTGCATTGCATTACTTCACTTTGTTTAATCGAATGATTTGTGTTCCGGGGATCCGCCCATAACCTGAAAAAACGTCTGCTAATGAATTAATGTTTCCCAGCATGACTTCTACTTCCCTTTTCCAATAACATCCCTATCTCTTCTTCCCTATTGAAACCTGGTTCCCTTTTCAAGAATCCCTTTCACAGCTAGAATGCTATCCCTCGAATAGAGATACATATTCCCTTGAAAAAGTATTTATTTTCCTTTTGAGAGATCCCTTGCTCCTGAGTCTTTATTCCCTATCAAACAAATAACGTTTTATTTAGATTGTGGGAGTAGAGGGACTTTTTACTATCAATATACGAGTACCTATTCTACCCCACTGTTCTTTTCCCCTAATTTCCCTTTAGGGAGTATAAATTTCCTTTTTGAGGGATATCCTCCAGTCCTCCTGAGTCTCTATAAGACAAACAAACAAACGTTTTATTTATATTGTGGGGGTAGAGGGACTTTTTACTATGAATAAATGCATATACAAGTTTTCTATCCCACTGTCTTCTGTTCTTTCCCCCAACTTTCCCTTTAAAAGTGTTTATTCCCCTTTGGAGGGATATCCTCCTGTCCCCCTGAGTGCCTATCAAACAAAAAAAAGCTTTATTTATAATGTGAGAGTATTATATCCCACCGTCTTCGGTTTTTTCCTTTAAGATTGGGAGTATCCCAGTCCTTACTACAATCAATCAAACGAGGCTTTGTTTGTATGCTTGTTTATCCTGGTAGGTTCCTGGCAAAGGTTCTGTGATGGCCAGAGCAAAAATATGAGTTTGAACTCAGTTTAACTCCTGGATTAAGAAGGAATCTGATTGGTTGATCTCATAATTTTCAGCTAATCAGTTATTACGTTATCAGATTGCTTGATCCAAGAGTTGATCTTAAACCGAGTTGAACTTTGAACTCTGGTAAGACTGATAGTGCCTCGGCTATGAATATTTCGCTAGCTTCTGTGAGTTTGTTTCAGAAGGTTTTCTGAGAGTTTTTCAACAGGTTCTGTGAGTCTTCCAACAGTTCTGAGAATTCTTCAACAGGTCCTGGAAAAACTGTAAGAAGTTTGAGAGTTTAAAGAGAGCAAAAAAGATTCCAAAGCAGTATTTTTAAATCGCAAAAAGACAACCCTCTTCAAATTTACCAACACTTCTGGACCAAATGAAGTTATTTTTTGAAAATATTATTTTAAAAAGTTAGGTACCTATCTCTCTATCAACTGGTTATTTTTTCTTTTCGTTATTTGCTTTTACTTATTTTATTTTACTTTTCATTTATTTATTTAGTTTTTCGTTTCTAAAGTTCTTTCAGCAAATAACGAAAAAAGGTAAACAAACAACAATCACTTCAATCTCGGGATTTCATTTCCTACCTGTGTTCCCATTGTTGCCCTTATTTTCGTTCTCGGAAAATAAAGCACAAAAGGATATAGGTAACAATGATATCAAAAGATATATAACAGTGAAATAAAAAGATATAACAATGAAATAGAAGTACACAATAGTGCAGTACGTTTCGCTAGCTTCTGTGAGTTTGTTTCAGAAGGTTTTCTGAGAGTTTTTCAACAGGTTCTGTGAGTCTTCCAACAGTTCTGAGAATTCAACAGGTCCTGGAAAAACTGTAAGAAGTTTGAGAGTTTAAAGAGAGCAAAAAGGATTCCAAAGCAGTATTTTTAAATCACAAAAAGACAACCCTCTTCAAATTTACCTACACTTCTGGACCAAATGAAGTTATTTTTTGAAAATATTATTTTAAAAATTTAGGTACCTATCTCTCTATCAACTGGTTAATTTTCTTTTCGTTATTTACTTTTACTTGTTATATTTTACTTTTCATTTATTTATTTAGTTTTTCGTTTATAAAGTTCTTTCAGCAAATAACGAAAAAAGGTAAACAACAATCACTTCAATCTCGGGATTTCATTTCCTACCTGTGTTCCCATTGTTGCCCTTATTTTCGTTCTCGGAAAATAAAGCACAAAAGGATATAGGTAACAATGATATCAAAAGATGTATAAAAATGATATCAAAAGATATAACAATGAAATAGAAGTACACAATAGTGCAGTATGTAGGTCGCCCACTTGTCTCAGAAGAGCAGATCGTTCTCCAGCAGCTTCGCCTGACTGTTGATGAGGCAGTAGTATCGAAACACTTTACACAAACACACGACGAAAGTGATGAGCAAAAAACTTTCGACGATCACTTGCAAGGATTTGTTGCACAACATGTCTTAGAAAAAGGCGTCAAAACAAACAATCTAACAAAGGATTTTAACAAAATACACTCGAAGATGCTAGATAGAAATACATTTGAAATTTTTGAGGTTAGAATGTTATCAAAAATGTAAACAAAACCATCAACCATCACAGAAAAAAAAATACTAGGCTCAATTTCTTCATTTTCTGTGAGGGTTGGTATTATGATCAAGGCTCCCTTGAGGACACTTCTATTCATTAGCATGTATTGCTTATTTTCTCTTGGGTCAGGACTAGGCTATGGTTGATAATTGGTTCTCCATTCTGTACGCCTACTGAGAATCAGAGGTAACAACTGTTTGTAACATGAAGTGGTGACCAGCCTAAAAATACATAATAAGTCCTCTTTGACAACATGCAATATGAATTTAATTCTTACCTCTATTTCTGCAGAAACAACTGTAGATGCTGAAGTATAATGGATGGTTTCTGGAAACTTTCTGGATTGATTCTTGGTCAATTTTTTTTTCTTCTCAATGAGCCAAGGCAAATTCTTAAGAAATTTTCAGTTTTTTTTTTACATTTCTTATCCTAAAGGAGGGAAAGTATTTTTTCCTTCTCTGTATGCAACTACCTTGTAAAGGTAATGGAGTGTTTGACAAGTTAAAGTTTCATTTAAATATTATGTTAATCATACCAGTTCATCACTTAGGTCATGGAAATCGGGAAAAAGTTAATCAAAGAGAGGTTATTGAAAATTTGAAACACTAAAATTTCAAATTTTCCAGCTTTCCACTCCACAGCTCCACCAGGGTCTCCACTCCAAATTTTAAAAAATCACTAGATTCGAGGAAAAAAAATCACTAGATTTGACTTGAAAATCACTAGATTTCTAAATTCTTCCAAATGGTAGTTTACTCGTGGTTTTTGAGGGTAGAAGTCTTGTATACTCTTTTTATAGTAAAAAAAAGCCTCGCTATGAGGCAATGGGAAATGGTTATAAGGGGAAGATTGTGTAGAAGGTAAAGGCCTCGAAAGATAGGGAACCATGACGGTAGGTACAAAGGCTCGAGTAAGAGTAATGGTATAGGGGGATAATGAGCAGAGGTAAAAGGCGTCGAAAGAGAGGTAAAGGGAGGAATAATGGAGAAGAGGTAAACAGACCTCGCGGGACGGTTAGGAGGAAGTCTCTTTGGATCGAGGTAAAGGCTCTCGAAAGAGATCAGAATCTGAGGTAGGGGTAAAAGTCGGCGAGGGGTTAAAGGGTAATAGTAAGCAGAGGTAAAAGGCTCGAGTACGGAGAGGATTACGGAGGATATTGAAGCAGACGTAAACTCATGCAAGAACTCGCAGGACGCCTACAATGACGGAGAGGAGCGCAGGCTTTGTGGCGACCCTAGTGAAGCGACGTGTGTCGTTTAAGAGAAAGGCACGGGTGTATACGATGCGGCATGTGGCGAAATACATAGAGGTACGGTAAATATGTTCTAGTTTTGTTCTGACTCTCTGTACTTTGGTCTTGAGAACCTATGACTAAGAACATTGACTGTCCGGAGTTTTTGAGTGATAAGAATAAGACATGGCTAAAACTAAATCTCAACTCGGAGGTGTGCTAGGTTCAAATCCCGGACACGGCGGAAATTTTCTGACCAACCATTTTCCGTTTCCCAGGATAGTCTCATGGAATTATGGAAGTAAAAGAATGTGTCCTGAAACACATAACGGAAAAGCGGCTTTTCTCTCATAACGATGTTGTTTTCTGGAGATGTTTCTTTTAAAAAAAAAAACAATTTCCGAAAAAAAAAAAACGGAAAAGCGTTAAAGCGGTTCCGAGGTTTTTTTTTTTTACTTATTTTTTATGTAGATCAAAATAAATTAATTTGTCAGCTGTTACTATTTGCCAATAATCAGCTTATGGAAAAATTCCTGTCAAACAACACAAGCTCACTCAATCAACCTCTCGTATGGCACCGACTTCCGACTTGAGAAAAGAAAAAGACGAAGACAAAATCTTTTCCCCTCCTGCGAAAATGAAATTTTCCGGAAATCTCTCCTCTCCACCCCTCCCTCCCTCGCTTCCACTCACCCCACCCCTTCATTTCTATCCTCTCTCTTCTTCCCCCCTTCAGTATTCTCTCCTCCCCCCCCCCTCCTTTGTATGCAACTTCACACTCTCTTTCCCCTTCTCGCGTTTCTATCCCTCCATTTCCCCTCTTTGTACATATGGAGGGGGAGGGTGTTTGGAAGTGAAGTCAACTTTTCCGGGGTTATGTTTTCCAAAGACTTTGCAAGTTCTTTCCTTTTTTTTGGTTTCCCTTCTCTCTTCTGATTCAATTTCCTTCGATTCTCTTTCTCAACACGTCTCAAAGATAACTTATTTACATTTATGAAGTTGGAAGGATTTTCCTCTCAGGAACTTTGAAACAGGAGGAAAGAAAAGAACTAAGAGGAAGAGGAAAATGAAAATTAATCTGATTGCATCAGTAAAAAGGATTTTTACTTTCTATTACTACAGTATAGCGAGCTATACTAGTAATGAAAGTATTGCAATTCGTCCAAATTTTCAAAATCGGAAAATGGTTGGAAATATCCGTTTTGAGGTCCCCTGATTTAAAAAAAAAGTGGTTTTTAGCCCATGGTCTGTACGTACGTATGTACGTACTACAGGTTTAAATGGGAAAAGGTGGTATACAAAATATCTCAAGAACAGTTTGTCGTAGAGCGATGAAATTTGGTATGATATAGTGGTATGGTCCAAGGACGCGACTGTAACAATTTGGTAAAAATCGTACAGTCACTCATCCAGATATCAACCAAAGTCAATGTTGCTTCGGACTTAGAAAGTTTATATGATTCGTTATGACACGAGGAGCATTTTAAGATAGAAAATTTTCGACCAAAAATCCGGGACTTTTCGACTTTTTCCGGGAATTTTCGACCAAAAATCTCTGCTCTGACACGGGACTTGGAAAAATTTCAAAAAAAAAAAAAGTAAAAAGAAGTTCAATTTTTAAACATATTAAACGATCCCTTATTACATGGGGAGTATTTTGAGATAGGACTTGGAAAAATTTTCACTCAAATGTATGTACGTATTCGCAAATGTAATGGAAAGTAGTGTGATGTTCGCACAGATTTTTTTTCTTTTTTCAAGAGGTTTAAGTAATAGAGGGAACTGTAACTGCTAAGGTCTTATTGGTCCAAAAGCAAGGAGATAAGGAGTGAAAGCCAACAGTTCCTAGAACAAACCTCAACTTCACTCAAATGTATGTACGTATTCGCAAATGTAATGGAAAGTAGTGTGATGTTCGCACAGATTTTTTTTCTTTTTTCAAGAGGTTTAATAGAGGGAACTGTACTGCTAAGGTCTTATTGGTCCAAAAGCAAGGAGATAAGGAGTGAAAGCCAACAGTTCCTAGAACAAACCTCAACTGGATTTTATCCTTTAAGGATAAAATCCACCCCCAAATCGAACCCGCGACCTAGCACTATTCCATTTTGTACTAGTTTTAGTTTCTCTCCTTCAGTTCTTCTTCAATTTATACCAGACTTATTGAACACCCCTCATAGGTTTCAGGGAACAAAATGAACAAATTTGGGTTATTTGAATGTTGAAGAAAAAAGTACCTAAAGGATATGAAATGGGGGGCTAGAATCAAAGGTTAAAAAAATTACTCACAGACTTTGCAGATTTCAGACGGTTTTAAAGAAAACGGACGTTTAAAAAGGACAGATTATTTATTATTGAAAAATATTTCCATTCTATTTCAGATTGAAGTTCAAAAATAACATTGATTTTTTTTCGATGAAAATTGATTCAAGTACATAACATTCATAAGAATATACCAGTAATATTAACCTACATTATTATGCAAGGAATACAATATAAAAATCACTATAAATTTAAGGGAATTAGTTTAATTACCTAAATGTGGACAGGATAATGTAAAATAATATACATAGCTTACTCAGTTCATTTATACAACCCAATTCTACCTAACATGAAACTTTTGTAATTTAACATTTAACATCTCACAGAAAATACCCCTTTCTGTACAAATCAAACAGACCACAATCATGTAAATATGTTCGAAATAATATTTACAATATTACGAGACAAATTAAAAAATGTCAAATAAGTGAGTACTAAAAAATATTTTTTCATAACCAGAAACCATTTCCCATAGTTTACATTGTAGAATGTAGATGTAGATGATGGATTTCTCAATGCTAAATATTTATTTACTCTCCACTCAAACGGTGGAGAAAGTCATGTGCAGGTAATGATTCACACTTGCTTCCCCGATTTGTAACACTCCATTTCACCTCCGGGGTTAAAAGCTTCTTCACGGGGTTACTTTTATTTGACAGCTCGAAAAGTTTCCTGTTGTTTAGCTCCCCTCTGAGTGTATTTTCTACGAAAAGTCTTCCATATTGTAGAAAAAAACGTGAATCACCAACGAAAGTTTGAATTATTCAACACCTCTTCGTATAGCTTGATTGGATTTCACATTCTTGAAAATTATTTTCTGTTTTTGTCATCAACTGGGCACTAGCATTTTGGTTGTCTGAACGAAAAACTTCATGTTTCTAAAAATAGTTAGGGGTTGAAAAGTTAGTTTTCTTTTTTAAACGTTGAAATGGTCATTTAAGTTTACTGATCAGAAAACATGATAGGTTGATACTACTTGATAGGTTGATATCAACTTGATAGGATATTTTCATTTACTGTAATGTTTTACTGATATTGTCTTTTACTGTAAAGATAAAGTATTTTATTAGGTACCTACGTTGAAGTTATAAAATCTTTTATTTATTTGATATTACATAATATGTATGTTATTTCTCAAACAAGGGAGTCCAGAAGTGTTGGTAAAATATATTCCTCTAATGTCAGCATTCCGGTAAACAATTTAAGTTCTGGAATTCACTCAAAGAATCGAAGCAAAAACCCCTCCATTTGATTGGAAATGCTTTATACAAAGAAAGATATGAAACAAACACTGTCTCGGTGCTGCATTGCATTACTTCACTTTGTCTAATCGAATGATTTGTGTTCCGGGGATCCGCCCATAACATGAAACGTCTGCTAATGAATTAATGTTTCCCAGCATGACTTCTACTTCCCTTTTCCAAGAACATCCCTATCTCTTCTTCCCTATTAAAACCTGGTTCCCTTTTCAAGAATCCCTTTCACAGCTAGAATGCTATCCCTCGAATAGAGATACATATGTATTCCCTTGAAAAAGTATTTATTTTCCTTTTGAGAGATCCCTTGCTCCTGAGTTTTTATTCCCTATCAAACAAATAACGTTTTATTTAGATTGTGGGAGTAGAGGGACTTTTCACTATCAATACATAAACGAGTATTTTATTCTATTGTCTTTTGTTCTCTTCCTCTCGGTACTTTCCCTTTAAAAAGTATAAATTTCCCTTTTGAGAGATAGCTTCCATTGCTCGTGAGAGTTCTCGGTCTTTACTCCCTATCAAACAAATAACGTTTTATTTATATTGTGGGAGTAGAGGGACTTTTTGCTATCAATATGCGAGTATTCTATCCCACCGTCTTCTGTTCCTTTCCCCTAATTTCCCTTTAAGGAGTATAAATTTCCTTTTTGAGGGATATCCTCCAGTCCCCCTGAGTCCCTATAAGACAAACAAACAAACGTTTTATTTATATTGTGGGAGTAGAGGGATTTTTTACTATGAATAAATGAATATACAAGTTTTCTATCCCACCGTCTTCTGTTCTTTCCCCCAACTTTCCCTTTAAAAAGTGTTTATTCCCCTTTGGAGGGGTATCCTCCTGTCCCCCTGAGTGCCTATCAAACAAATAAAGCTTTATTTATACTGTGAGAGTAAAGGGACTTTTTATTATCAATATAAGAGTATTATATCCCACCGTCTTCTGTTTTTTTTCTTTAAGACTGGAAGTATCCCAGTCCTTACTAGAATCAAACAAACGAGGCTTTGTTTGTATGTTTGTTTATCCTGGTAGGTTCCTGGCAAAGGTTCTGTGACGGCCAGAGCAACAGTATGAGTTTGAACTCAGTTTAACTCCTGGATAAAGAAGGAATCTGATTGGTTGATCTCATAATTTTCAGCTAATCAGTTATCGATGCTAGATAGAAATACATTTGAAATTTTTGAGGTTAGAATGTTATCAAAAATGTAAACAAAACCATCAACCATCACAGGGAACTCAGAAAAGCGTCGGTGATCATCGTAGCTCTGCTCTCAATATTTTCGCAGTAAGTACATCTAGATTACAGACCAAGTTTTTTTACTAGGAGTACAACCAATCTCCGTCCGTGTACTCACAAGAACCCACGTGACGTATTCTCACAATTTATACCAGACTTATTGAACACCCCTCATAGGTTTCAGGGAACAAAATGAACAAATTTGGGTTATTTGAATGTTGAAGAAAAAAAGTACCTAAAGGATATGAAATGGGGGGCTAGAATCAAAGGTTAAAAAAATTACTCACAAGCACTTTAGAAGTCAAGTATTTAAAATGAACCCCTTCAGAGCATTTTATTTCCCCTTTTCTAAAAACCCCTTCAAAACATTTTAAGCCCCCTTTTTTCAAGCACCAAGTAAATTACGTTTTCTGCCTTGGTTGGAGAAAATATTATTTTATAATTCCCTTTTTGGTACTTCAAAGCAAACATTAAAAGCAATTAGAGGGGGGCGGGGGGAAATTTAATTAAAAGGAGGGAGGGAGTGTGTGTGTGCACTACATGATGTTTACAAGGAGCAGTTTTCCTTAATGTTTCTTTTTTTCTAATTGTTTTCAGTTATTTATTTATTAGCTATGGTGTGTGCAATCAATCAGCAGCTATCATTTTAGAGTTCCCAAAACACAGAACATGATGGTGTGGGATTTGTAGGGTCTAGGACCACACAAACTTGTCGAAACACTGTCACAGTGGAGGTGTATCAACCACCTCATCTTACAAGAGGTTATTACCTACATGCTCTAAGGATCTTACATTATCTTAAATAATAACCAGCAGATTTTAGCTATCTAAGTATAATAAATTTTAGCGGAGACTATCTGGTTGATCTCTGAGTTCACATCCACAATAGTGACCATAGACCATGGGCTATTGACCCTCACCAAAAGCATTGACCCCCAACGAGACCATCAACCTTCACACCAATGTGTCCACAACGGAGCCTGGAACCTCCTGCTTATTTAAATACATTTGATTGAAAATGAACCACCACCTGCCCACAGAACTAATGCCACTACTATCTACCAATCTACACAAGATAATATCTTTCCTGAAGCAGTCCAAGCTGCTTGAACTGCTATAGAACAAACAGAAGGTGGTATATAATTATGACCAAGAAGTTGACAAGCACCACTTGAATATAATAGATGCTAGATAGAAATACATTTGAAATTTTTGAGGTTAGAATGTTATCAAAAATGTAAACAAAACCATCAACCATCACAGAAAAAAAAATACTAGGCTCAATTTCTTCATTTTCTGTGAGGGTTGGTATTATGATCAAGGCTCCCTTGAGGACACTTCTATTCATTAGCATGTATATTTTACTTTTCATTTATTTATTTAGTTTTTCGTTTCTAAAGTTCTTTCAGCAAATAACGAAAAAAGGTAAACAAACAACAATCACTTCAATCTCGGGATTTCATTTCCTACCTGTGTTCCCATTGTTGCCCTTATTTTCGTTCTCGGAAAATAAAGCACAAAAGGATATAGGTAACAATGATATCAAAAGATATATAACAGTGAAATAAAAAGATATAACAATGAAATAGAAGTACACAATAGTGCAGTACGAGTATGTAGGTCGCCCACTTGTCTCAGAAGAGCAGATCGTTCTCCAGCAGCTTCGCCTGACTGTTGATGAGGCAGTAGTATCGAAACACTTTACACAAACACACCACGAAAGTGATGAGCAAAAAACTTTCGACAATCACTTGCAAAGGTTTGTTACACAACATGTCTTAAAGCGATAAAAGAGCGTCAACACAAACAATCTAACAATCTAATTAAAAAAAAAAAAAAATCCACGCGAAAAAAAGTTGGGGAATACCCCCTTTGTTTGGGAGAAAAAAGAAGGAATATTTTTAAAAAAATTCACACACAAAAAAGTTTTCGTTTTGCGATCGCGTTTTCGATTACGTTCTGTGTGGCCTGGATGCGCTCGGGGCCATTCTGAAATGGAACTGAAAAATTGAAAATGCTCAGCGACCAGCTGAAGAGAAAGCGGGAGAGCGAAACGAGAGAGGAATTAAGGTGGGGGAAGCGAAGGGGGAGATCAAAAGAGCGGTGGGGCGAAGATCGAGGGGTATTGTAGTTCCCCTACAAAGGATGAAAAGAGAGCGAGAAGAGGGGCGGGCGAGGTTTGAGGGGTAATGTAGGGGATGAAAGGATGAAAAGGTGGGGAGTATTGAAGGGATACGACATCGAGGAGAGGAAAGGAGAGGAGAAGAGAGGTTCGGATATTTGTAGGGGAAAAAGGACCTCAAAGGGGAGGCACGGAGGAAAAAGAGTCGTACGGAGAGGGGGAAAAAAAAAAAATTCACACACAAAAAAGTTTTCGTTTTGCGATCGCGTTTTCGATTACGTTCTGTGTGGCCTGGATGCGCTCGGGGCCATCTGAAATGGAACTGAAAATGCTCAGCGACCAGCTGAAGAGAACGCGGGAGAGCGAAACGAGAGGAGAAGTTGGGTGGGGGGAAGCGAAGGGGGAGATCAAAAGAGCGGTGGGGCGAGGATCGAGGGGTATTGTAGGGGAACAAAGGACGAAAAGAGGGGACTCTTGAAGGGATACGACATCGAGGAGAGGAGAAGAGAGGTTCAGATAATGGTAGGGGAAAAAGGACCTCAAAGGGGAGGCACGGAGGAAAAAGAGTCGTACGAAGAGGGGGAGATTTCACCCTCCTGCGTATTGTAGGGGAACAAAGCTTGAAGGGAGGAGAGGGAGCTTTTGTAGGGGAAGAACAGGATGGGGAGGTTCGGGGCAAAAAAAAGCCTCGCGGGAGGGGTTAAGGGGAAGATTGTGTAGAGGTAAAGGCCTCGAAAGAGAGGGAACATGAGGTAGGGGGGAAAGGCTCGAGAGAGGGGGTACAGGGGGATAATAGTCAATACAATCCGTATTTCAAGGCTACAGGTGTTCAGGACTGGTGAACATCGTGTATGAGATGATAGTGTGTGAATGAGACAAAAAGAACTACTCTTTTCAGTGAGTTACTCACTCAATGAATCAGATCCTTACTCCCTATAGGGAATTAAATAGTGAGTTACATGTTTTAGGATCTGCCTCATTGACTCATCTAGTCCTACTCCCTAGTCCTTGTCTACCTACTAACCTAGTCCACTGAAAAGAGTAGTTCTTTTTTCTATAACTCAGTACCTCTACATAGATATGTATGAACAGCATGTGTTGGTACTTTTCCCTGACGGGTAGGTACAGCAACACAAGTAATCCAGCCTGCCTAGAAGTCGCGGGTTCAAATCCCGCGTGGGCGCACTTCTGGGGAGGTGAGGTGGATCTAGAACTTTAGAGAGAATTGTAAAGGTGTGTCATAGTTGACCGGCCATCGATCGAACCGTCCACACTGCCTCGACAACATAGATCCACCTCGTCGTCGGTCGACTATGTTTGGACACACCTTTAGATATAAGATCTTGCCGAAAGCGAAGAGAGAAGGAAAACAGGACAGGAGAAAGCCAGCCGTTCCGAGAACGAACCTTATTTGTGTAGGATAAAATCCGCGCCGGGCAGAAATTAAACGTCTAGCGCTTACAGATCCTTGAAAACCAGCCGTTTCGAGAACCAACCTTATCTAGGTAGAATAAAATCTGACCCGGGCGGAAATCGAACCTGCGACCTAGCGCTTACAGATCCTTATTTCTTATACTTTCCTTATTTCTTACAGATCCTTGAAAACCAGCCGTTTCGAGAACCAACCTTATCTAGGTAGAATAAAATCTGACCCGGGCGGAAATCGAACCTGCGACCTAGAGCTTACAGATCCTTATTTCTTACTTACGGACTGGAGTGCTTTCAGTCTATCCTTGATCATGGCGAAAGGGAATTTGGGCACAGGGCTTGAAGATTAGAACTTACCCTATTATGATACCCACTCGGACATAGAGGTTTGGGACTTTGGGGAGTATTGTGTCTCTTATCGCCCATCTGATGAAGGTAAGAGCTTGGATGGAAGAGAATGCCCTAGGCATTAATCCCGCCCCTGAGTTAGAATTTTTCAATATTTTTTTTTTATTATTATTTTTCTTTCTTTATTCAATTTTCTTTTTCATTTGTTAATTTATCAGTTTGTTAATTTGTTTCTTGTACCTCTTTGTAAATATTGTAAAGTTCTAATAAAGAGTTATATAATAATAATAATAATAATAATACTTTATACTTACGGACTGGAGTGCTTTCAGTCTATCCTTGATCATGGCGAAAGGGAATTTGGGCACAGGGCTTGAAGATTAGAGCAGCTACATAAATTCAGTCAAAAACTTTAGGGATTGAATATTAGAGCAGCTAAATCCAGTCGGCAACTTCAGGGATGGACGATTAGAGCAGCTGAATACAGTCGGGAATTTCAGGGCTTGACGATTGGAGCAGCTAAATCTAGTGGAAAACTTCAGGGCTTGAAAATTAGAGCACCTTAATTCAGTCAACTTCAGGGTTTGAAGATTAGAGCAGCTACATAAATTCAGTCAAAAACTTTAGGGATTGAATATTAGAGCAGATAAATCCAGTCAGGAACTTCAGGGCTTGACGATTAGAGCTGCTGAGTCCAGCTGGGAACTTCAGGGCTTGAAGATTAGAGCAGCTAACTTCAGGGCTTGACTATTAAAGCAGCTAAATTCAGCCAAGAACTTCATTTTCACCAGCTGTTAACAGTTAGATCAGTCAGGAACTTTAGGGCTTGACGATTAGAGCTGCTGAGTCCAGCTGGGAACTTCAGGGCTTGAAGATTAGAGCAGCTAACTTCAGGATTTGAAGATTTGAGCAGCTAATTCACGACTTGAAGATTAGGTAACAATCTGACATCACCAGTAACTTCATTTCAGAAATTATTTTAGTCAGCAACTTTTGAGTGGGACAACTTTAACAATCTGGGATGTAAATTTTGTCTCAGCCCTTGTCTTGGACTGCTGATTCTTCTCATGTTTGATATCAACCTCACATCATTTGTATTTCCTTGTGATGAACTCAAGTATTCATTGGGGACTTTGTCTTGAACTTTTTGATTCAGATACCCATTGAGCTGTTGATGATTAGGATCAACTCTCAAATTTGAATCCATGAGGGAGCTTTCTGAGTCATCAGATGTTTCAACTGTTTCTGAAGGTGATTCAAAGTCTTTCTCATTGGAATTTGGTTTCAATCCCTCTTGATCTTGAGTTTGGGATGGAATAGGGAATTTGCTTGGAGCAGGAACTGCCTTGTTTAAATGTGAAAATCTATTAGGAGAAATCCTTATTGAAGGTATTGTTGGTTTTGAACGTGTTGATTTGATTTGTACATTTTCAAGGTTTAATTTTTTCAAAGATTCCCCTTGTCTGTTAGCTTTTCCATTTCCTGTGTTTGGTTGAATTGATGTAGGTATGCGCTCGTCCAAAACAACTGGGACAATTGGAATCGGATTTTCGTGTAACTCGTTTTCAATTTCTTCTTGTTCATTTTCAGGCTGTGGAGTTTCTATGGTCGTTCTTTTTGAACTGAAAGAACTTGGTCTGAATTGAGATCTTTGTGGTTTTCTTTCCGACATGAAGTTGTAGTTGTTTTGGGGTGTTGGGCTGAGTTTGTTTTTTCTCATGGGAGTTATATTGATGGACGGAGCATTTTCCTTGTCAACATCATCTTGACTATCTTCCGTTACATATTTTATTCCTCTTCGATTGTTGTTGTAATTTGTAAACGATCCTTTGTTTTCTAAATTTGAAGTACTCTCTTCCGTCCATAACCTATCAATTGGAATTTTGATTGCCGGTTTTACTTTACGTATTGGGGTGTATTTGATACTTGCTCCATGAGCCCCATCACTGTCATTGAGTCTTTGGAAATTTGTGAACTTGAATTTACTACTAGCGACTTTTTCATCCAAATTCTGCTTATCTATCATTGCATTTATCCTATTTTTAATGTCGTTACTTCTTGTTGATACAATGATCTTTTCGTTGTTCCTGTGATTTTGAACAGTTTTCATGTACCTGTCCTTTATCTTTTCCTGTCTCAATTGTACAAGACGTTCTTTGAGGCTCATACCATTATTATCATTTGAGAGTGGTTCAGTTTCTATTCCAATACTCTCCTCCTCTTCTTCGACAAGTTTTTCTGTATTCCCATGACCTCCCGTTGAGTTTGAAATATTTTCGGACGGTATAGGTGTGGTTTCATTTTCATATTTTATTTCTATGTTTTCTTCGTCAATATTTTCTTTTGCTTGGTTCACACTTTTAGTGTCCATAGTCGACTGGTGCTCTATGTTTTCATTTGATTTTATTGGTTTATTTCTGACTCCAATAACTGGTTTGAGACCAAGTTTTTCTTTCAACAATTCACTTTGTTCTGATCGTTGAAGATGGGGTTTATTTTTAGCCCCTACTTGAAATCTGTGCTTATCATTTGAAAGAACTTTTTTGACTTCATCCTGAATTATTTGGGAATTCATTTTATCCATGATGATTCGCCTGGAGTTTATCATTGCTTTATGAGCATCAGTTTCATCTTTTATAGTTGGAACGTTAGTGGAATTTCCTACATCTAATGAGTTTATTCCAGGACCACCTGATTTTTTTCTATTACTTAATCTTTGGTATTTTGGCCTAGGTCTTAGTTTGAACTTGTTAATATCTTTCTTACCTTGGTTTTCATTTGATTTATCAACAATATTGGAGTAATTTTGAAAATTCTTTACACTTACATTTTTGTGATCGCTGTCGAAGTTAATTTTATCTTGATTATTACCGTTGGGTATATTTTGAGTTTTTCTAAAATCTGTATCGATTTTCTGGCTTTCTCGTTCGAAGTTTGATTTATTTTGTTCACTTGCGTTATTGTTGATAGCAATATCAATAGGCTCATTATCATTATCCAATCTCTGGCTTTCAACGTCAATGTTGGTTTGATTTTTACTTTCCTCGGTATTGTGGGCACTCAAACTATCTTTATCCCTTATCTGATTTAGAACGTCAGTTTCTTCTTCACTCAAAGTATTATTGGTAAGAGTAACATTAGCTCCAACAGTCAAAATTTGACCATCATTTGTGTTATTCTCGTATTGGGTAATTTTATCATCAGAAGCTATAGCGGTGTTTGTGTTATTAGCTGTATCTTCATCGTTTGCTTTTGAAGAGTAAACAACAAATACAACTTCTGTTGTTGAAGTTGTTGCCGTTTTTGTCTGGTTTGATGCTGTTTTAGTCACATCTTCGCTATTCGTATTTTCTGTAGGACTTGGTTCCTCTGAATAGTTTATTCTTGCAGTTGAAGTTTCTGTTAGCAAAGAAAAAGTCGAGTCCTTTGTTTGCAAGTCCGATTTTGAATCTTCTGTTTTACCATCAGGCCTTTCTGAGTTATTGTCATTGTTATCTATATTAGTCTTGTCATTATTATTATTATTATTGCTGCCAATGTCAGAAGGTTTTTCTTGGTCATTTGCTTCACCTTGTGAAACTGTATTATTGATGGTCTCATTAGATATTTCAATAGTTAGTCTAAGTTGGTTGTCCGTTGTCGAATCAGCTGCTGGGTTCACTGTTGTTGTAGTAGGTTCTTTTGATTTCTCAACTTCATTTTCAACACTTTCTTGTCCACTTTGCAATGGAAGTGGTATGTTTTCACTGGTATTGTTTGTTTTGTCAATATCTATGTTATTTGTGTCGTTTATGGTTCTTATTGCTTCTGTTATATTGACGTTAATGTCACTCAAATCATTTTCAGGTAAAGCTTTACTTTCGGTAACATCATTTGCCTGTGCTACAGGTGTGTAGGTTACTGGTATACTTTCCGTTGATGTCTTTTCAGTAGTAGCTTCAATTTCTTCAGTATGATCATTTCTTCTGCCCGTAACATTTTTGGTCAAGATGGTGCTATCGATTTCTGTGGCGTTGGCTTCAGTCGAACCTGTACTGTTTCCTGTATCCGAACTTCTTGTATAATTCTCTTGCAAAACTGATGTAGTACTTTCTATAGCATCTTCTTTAGTTTCCGCCCGAGTTTCTGAGGTGACTGTATCGGTGATATTGTTCGATCGTGTTTCTTCATCGATTTTCTTTTCAACCTCTTCTTTTTGAGAAATGCTAAACGATACGGATTTCATTGTAGCGATCTCTTTTGTGTCTGGTGTTTCTTTGGCTAGCATGACTAACTGAGTTGTCACATTGTCTCCCACAGTTGTTTCGTTATTGTTTGAGACATTGTTGGATGAGCTATCTTGGTCTTCCTGTTGCAAAGTTGTACTTGTTTCTACTGGCGGTATTTTAAATGTCATTTCTATTTCTTCTTTTTGAGATTCTTGGATGTTTAACTTCTCAGCTTCTTGTAGGTTTGAATTCTCAGTTTCTTTCTCTGTAAATCTCTCTTCAGATTGTAAAGATTTGGTTTCTATTTCGTCACATTGTCTCCCACAGTTGTTTCGTTATTGTTTGAGACATTGTTGGATGAGCTATCTTGGTCTTCCTGTTGCAAAGTTGTACTTGTTTCTACTGGCGGTATTTTAAATGTCATTTCTATTTCTTCTTTTTGAGATTCTTGGATGTTTAACTTCTCAGCTTCTTGTAGGTTTGAATTCTCAGTTTCTTTTTCTGTAAATCTCTCTTCAGATTGTAAAGATTTGGTTTCTATTTGCATACCTCGGCTGGGATTGAACCCACGCCCTCCTGTTTACCAGGCGAGCGCCTTGACCACTACACCACCGAGGTAGGTGGTGTAGTGTACAAATTCTCAAATTATATTGAGGATAAAATTCCATACCTCGGCTGGGATTAAACCCACGCCCTCCTGTTTACCAGGCGAGCGCCTTGATCACTACACCACCGAGGTAGGTGGTGTAGGTGTAGTGTAGTAATTTTACTGACCTCTCGAAAGAAGTGGTCCATGAATCCATACTGCTCATCTTCAACCTCCATGGCGATATTGGAGATTCCATACTGACTCTCCGTCTCGTAGTCTGGGTCTTCATCTTTGATAACCTGGAGATATAAGTATTAAATATAATTATAATGGCCAGGGCCAAAATCGGAGTTTAAAGAGAGAGAGGGAGAGGGAGGGAGAGAGAGGGAAAGGGAGAGAGAGGGAGAGGGAGGGAGAGAGAGAGAAAGGGAGAGAGGGGGGAGAGAGAGAGTGAACATCATTGGGTTGTATGGAAACCAAAAAGTGAAGTACATAGTAGGTACCTATTCGTTTTCCATTCAACCCAATAGTATTTTTTTTTTTTTTTTATTGGGGA
>NW_007377609.1:209357-238454 GCF_000475195.1 Diaphorina citri | reverse complement strand
ATCTGAAGGTACCTACTACGAAGCTTTCCCTATTTAGGTATTTATTTATTTTTTTTTTCTCTTTCTTTCTTTCTGTAAGACACTTTAACTTATTCTATTCTAATCTCGTGATCTATTCGTTCGATATTTTGTGCTACCTTATTCCTCGATGTCCTATACCACGCGCAGGAATTTACTGAATGCGGTTTCTGGGAAGTCTGAAGACCCCAGAGTATCCTGTCCTTCGGGCGGTAATTGGATGAGATACCTACCTACCTCCCTGTAGGCTAATTATACATTTTGAGGGTCTCATTCCTTGTGAGTATGGGGCGAACGAGAAGTTATGTTGCCAGCCTATAGTTAGCTTGGTCAATAGAGCGTCTGCGTTGTAAGCGCTAGGCCGCGGGTTTGATTCCCGCCCGGGGCAAATTTTATCCTGAACGGACAATATTCGTTCTCGGAACGGCTGGCTTTCTTCTATCCTGTCTTCCTTCCCTCTTTGATTCCGGGACGATAAGACCTTAGCTGTTACAGTTCCCTCTATCAAACCTCTTAAAAGAAACTAATAAAATAGCAGAATACACTAGTCGTTCGGTGTAAAACTCACTACTAACAAAAAAAAAAAAGAGAGAGAGAGAGAGCCCCATAAAGGACCCGATCACAAATCTAACACGTACCTACCTACATACTTAACAAAGAGTACCTATCTAGGTACATAAAAAAGGTCACCTAACTTTGCACCCATCCTATTGAAAAGCTCATCGTAATTAGGTTACGTATGTTCGGTTTGTATGAAATGAAAAATTCGAAACATTCTTATTTAGGTTAATCATAAGTCCTGGAATTTCTCAATGGTAATAGGTACAGGTACACAGGTAGATGGGTAGTAGGTACACTGTATTATTATTTAGGTACAATTATCTAGTATCTATGTATAACTACTATTTCAGGTACCCATTCAGGGCCGTGATAGACACCTTTGTTACGGTACACCGATGTTAAACAACGTCAACGTTGGCGCTTGTTTGAACGGGTGACTGGGGTATGTTTTATTCATTTTTACAGTTAGATAACTAAACAACGCGTCAAAAACAATCGGTCTCAAGTTAATCATGCTTAGGTTTTAGTTTTCCGTTGATAAAAGAAGTAAGTAACACGGGTAACAAGTACCTAGGTATGTCATGGAAACCACGAAGGAAATTATTGGAAAGATGTACCTAAGCAATTTAGAAAAATAATAAAAAATATAATATCTAAAATACCACCTAAAAAGTGAAAGAAAATACCTACCCCTCGTTGAGATGGCCAATGTGATTAGAAATTACTACAAAAATCCAGGATAGGTATATTGACTGAAAGACCGAACGACTGACTCCCTGACTGGCCGACTGACTAACTAACTGACTGACCGACTACCTGACTGGCTGGCCGACTAACTGACTGACTGACCGATCGACTAACTGACTGACTGACTGATCGACTAACTGACTGACTGACCGATCGACTAACTGACTGACTGACTGATCGACTAACTAACTGACTGACCGATCGACTAACTGACTGACTGATCGACTAACTGACTGACTGACCGACCGACTAACTGACTAATCAACTAACTGACTGACCGACTAACTGATTGACTCACTGACTGATTCTTTGATTAAGGAGCGCGGACAGTTAGATAACTAAACAACGCGTCAAAAACAATCGGTCTCAAGTTAATCATGCTTAGGTTTTAGTTTTCCGTTGATAAAAGAAGTAGGTAACACGGGTACCAAGTACCTAGGTATGTCATGGAAACTACGAAGGAAAATATTGGAAAGATAGGTACCGCCCGCAAATTATGTTGATTTTAAATGTGACATTACATCAGGTCTTATAATGATTTTATTATAAGGGTTTTTGGCTTTTTGGTTATCTTTAGAAATAATTATGTAATAATCTTTTATTTATAATAATGAATTTTGTTTACCTACCATTCCTACGGAAATCAACTTTGAATTGGCTGAAAAATAACCACTTTTTTTCAAGTCAAAATAAGAGTACCTACAGTTCGAGTGTGAAAGGTAGAACAAACAGTTCGTTTATTTCAAAAGGATAACACATAACCCACGCCTTTAACTGTATATTATAATCATTTATTTTTATTATTTTTTAAGACACCTTATTTGGGTACAAAATATCAACCGGAAAAAAAATATGGCTAGGTAATAATTTAATTAAACCTAGGTAAATTATGTATTAATTAATTAACAACCCTAGGGTTTTAATCAACAAGTCTAGCTGAATATTCCATATTTTAAAATCACATCACATTCTTTCCACTGAAGAAAAACGGGAATTTTCCGATAGAACCACTGAGTCACTGCGAAAAACAATATTCTAAATCGGGTATCCTCTATGTAAAACTCTTGCGAGAAGAGGGGGAAGAAATGTATTCCAACAGCTGCTAGCTGATCCCAACGCGGTAACTGATAACGATAACACAGTTGATAACAGTGGTGATAACGGAGTCCTCACAATCCGCGGATCGCTAGATCGAAACCGGGAAGAGAAAACTTTAATCAACTTTAAATGGGTCCGAATCCGCGGGTTGCTAGATCGAAACCGCAAAAGGTTTTAAGTATTTAAGTGAAGGGATTTATTTTTTCTTACTGTACCAAAAATAACTTTGTTCGATTGTTATTTATTTATCCACTTTTTTTAATACAATATTAATAGGTTAGTGCTAGGTTCATTAGGTGTAGTTCAACGCGGTAACTGATAACGATAACACAGTTGATAACAGTGGTGATAACGGAGTCCTCACAATCCGCGGATCGCTAGATCGAAACCGGAAAGAGAAAACTTTAATCAACTTCAAATGGGTCCAAATCCACGGATTGCTAGATCGAAACCGCGAGAGGTTTTTAATGAAGGGATTTATTTTTTCTTACTGTACCCAAAATAACTTTGTTCGATTGTTATTTATTTATCCACTTTTTTTAATATAATATTAATAGGTTAGTGCTAGGTTCATTAGGTGTAGTTAGAGCTAGGGAATTTTGTAATACTAGATAGATAGTAAAGAGTCCGCCCGTTTGTGTGATTAAATAAATAAATAAATCCAACTTTTTTTTTCAACTTCAAAAAATTACCGACTTGGCCCGTTTTTTTCCGCCCGGTCAAACAAAACAATGCTACTATTGTCAAACCACGAACCACGAACACTGCTGATAACAGTAAGACCGTGTTATGTCAACCAGCCTCCTGATTACTAGCGATCCAGTGAACTCTGCCTGGGTGGGGTGAGGTGACTGGAAATCACCTGGATCAAATCATCGCATTAAAAAACGTTCAACCATTTCACTCCCGATGTCACAGGATGTCAACATTGTCAACACGATCGAAAGAACTATTTTTATTTTAAGTCATTTAATTACCGAGGGAAAGATCAGAATCTTTGTCCTTCTGGACTACGCTCCGGGGTGGTTCTTTTTTTTTTTCGCTATTCTTTTTATTGAAGAGGTTTGACAGAGGGAACTGAAACTGATGAGGTCTCATCGTCCCTAAAGTGAAGAGAGAAGAAAGACAGGATAGGAGAAAGCCAGCTGTTCTGAGAGCGAACCTAATCTGTTTAGGATAAAGTTCGCCCCGGACGAGAATCGAACCCACGACCTAGCGCTTACAAGGCGTGCTACCCTCCAACCTCCAAACTAACTGTGCTGTTTTTTTTCCAAGTTATTTACAGGGAGGAGACAATCAGTCTCTGTCCCTCTGAAATACGCTGCAGTTTTAAACAAGGAATATTGGGATATTTATTTTAATATACCTTAATTATACAGTCGGCTAGAGTCCGCCCGTTTGTGTGATTAAATAAATAAATAAATCCAACTTTTTTTTTCAACTTCAAAAAATTACCGACTTGGCCCGTTTTTTCCGCCCGGTCAAACAAAACAATGCTACTATTGTCAAACCACGAACACTGCTGATAACAGCAAGACCGTGTTATGTCAACCAGCCTCCTGATTACTAGCGATCCAGTGAACTCTGCCTGGGTGAGGTGACTGGAAATCACCTGGTTCAAATCATCGCATTAAAAAACGTTCAACCATTTCACTCCCGATGTCACAGGATATCAACACGATCAAAAGAACTGTTTTTATTTTAAGTCATTTACGGAGGGAAAGATCAGAATCTTTGACCCTCTGGACTACCCTCCAGGGTGGTTCTTTTTTTTTCGCTATTCTTTTTATTGAAGAGGTTTGATAGAGGGAACTGAAACTGATAAGGTCTTATCGTCCCTAAAGTGAAGAGAGAAGAAAGACAGGATAGGAGAAAGCCAGCCGTTCCGAGAGCGAACCTAATCTGTTTATCGCCCCGGACGAGAATCGAACCCACGACCTAGCGTTTACAAGGCAGGCGTCGAACCTAATCTGTTTAGGATAAAGTTCGCCCCGGACGAGAATCGAACCCACGACCTAGCGCTTACAAGGCGTGCTACCCTCCAACCTCCAAACTAACTGTGCTGTTTTTTTTCCAAGTTATTTACAGGGAGGAGACAATCAGTCTCTGTCCCTCTGAAATACGCTGCAGTTTTAAACAAGGAATATTGGGATTTTTATTTTAATATACCCTATTTATACAGTCGGCAAGACTAAAAAGGCCTATTTAGGCCCGACACTTTAAAAAGACCTCATTCATTTACGTTTAGTTTGGATGTTTGTTCCGTGATAACGATAACTGATAACTCTGGAACTGTAATTTCGATTTTGATAAAATTTGGGGGGAAATACGCGGAACAATATTTTTTTCTTCTTCCTCCTCCTCTTCTTCTTCTTTCTTCCATTACTGATTTTTACGCTTTAAAAAGAAAATTCATACTATATTTTTTAATACCTAGTACTATTCGTACTAGTAGGTAATAATACCCCCGAAATAATCAATTACTGATAATAGATTCATAACCCATCAGTTGATGGGTCGATGTAATTAATGATGATATGTAGATTATATGAAATTAACTATCTAAATCGAAATAAATATAGGTGAGACATTGAAAGGGTCATGTACATTACTGGTATCTAGTTCTCTCCACCGCGACACCATTATGTACTAGATTATTCACCATTTAGGTATCTTTAACCTCCTGCGTATTTTGTACTAAACACAAAATGAAATTTGTACATCAAGAAATTTAAATTGATTGACTTTAAGTATCTATGCAAGAATAGATTAATTGCATATTTTTATTATTCATACAGGTAACAAAAGGTATTTAATGAACGAAATATAAAAATAATATAAATATTAATAAATAAATAGGTATGTTAATAAATAAAATATACTGTTAAAATAAATATTTATAAAAAAAAGTACAAAATGAAAAGTACTAGATCTAGTACATTTCCTCTCATTGTGTGGAGGCAATGCTATGTAGGTAACCATACTGATAATGCAGGTAACAGGTACCTTCACGTAATCACACCCCCACCATATCACCTCGGAAAAATACAAGGCTTAAACCATCATCATTATTGTTGCTCTCTCTCTCTCTCGCGCTCTCTTTTCTAAAAAAATAATAGAAAGTAAAAAAAAAATCATGGAGTTTGGAGATAGTTTTAGCTTGGAGAGCATGAACTTCATTCAGGAATGTATAAGAAAAGAGGACCTACCTTTTTAAATCTACTATTGCTAAGCTTTGATAGACTGAAGAGTTTTCATAATGGAAGGTAGATATGAACTGACTGCCGAGTAATTTTCTTTCACAGCTTTGGAACTCCCTGGAAAATTCATGATGAGAGTTTTCCCGCGAACCCCACATGTACTTCTGGAATGATAAGAATAGATCCAACCCAAGTAGGTAAATTTTAAAGTAAAGTTTAAAAAAAATGAAGGAAATCAATGTGAGAGGCTAGTCATCGTTTAGCACATGTGTAGGATTTAATCTTGTGCTCCTAAGGAGAGGTACTTGACTTACCAGGTGGTGCTCTATCTTACATGTGTACTGGAGAATACCATGTTGTACCTTTATTTGAAAAAAGACTGATTTGCGATTTTTGCAATGTGTGACAGCTTTAGCAACAGGAAGTTAGTTGTTTTGTGCCCTGTTTCATAAAGGTACTTTGCACTTGATCTGACATCTGATTGGTTAAGAGCCAAATTTTGACCAATAAGATCTGAGAACATTTACAAATTAGCTTTGTGGAATTAAAGCACAAAACAATGATTACAATCTAATCCCAAATTCGTAAATTATTATGTACAATTTACCTTTGAACAAATGATACAATTTGTGCTAATATTGTGCTTGGCATTGGAACAGCTAACTTCATGTTGTTGAAATTGTCAAGTTATTAAAGAAGTTGGGGAGATTTTTTCATAGGGTGACTGCGCTCTCTCTCTCGCGCTCTCTTTTCTAAAAAAATAATAGAAAGTAAAAAAAAAAAAAAATCATGGAGTTTGGAGATAGTTTTAGCTTGGAGAGCATGAACTTCATACAGGAATGTATAAGAAAAGAGGACCTACCTTTTTAAATCTACTATTGCTAAGCTTTGATAGACTGAAGAGTTTTCACAATGGAAGGTAAAGGACCTACCTTTTTAAATCTACTATTGCTAAGCTTTGATAGACTGAAGAGTTTTCACAATGGAAGGTAAATATGAACTGACTGCCGAGTAATTTTCTTTCACAGCTTTGGAACTCCCTGGAAAATTCATGATGAGAGTTTTCCCGCGAACCCCACATGTACTTCTGGAATGATAAGAATAGATCCAACCAAAGTAGGTAAATTTTAAAGTAAAGTTTTTTTTTTTAAAAAATGAAGGTATTTGTAAGTGGTAGGGTTCTATTCTATTCCCATGCTAGGGTTCTGCCTTGTAAGTACTAGGGTTCTATTCCCATCTGGAGGAAACTTTATCCTTAAGAGAAAGGTTTGCTCTCAGGATGGCTGGAGAAGGTATTTTATTTGTAAGTGGTAGGGTTCTATTCCCATGCTAGGGTTCTGCCTTGTAAGTACTAGGGTTCTATTCCCATCTGGAGGGAACTTTATCCTTAAGAGAAAGGTTTGCTCTCAGGATGGCTGGCTTTCTTCTCTCTTTGATATTGGGATGATAAAACCTCTGTATTGTTACAATTCCCTCTATCAAAAAATAAACAGTAGATCTTGAAAACAAAAAGTAAATATATTGGGATGATAAAACCTCTGTATTGTTACAATTCCCTCTATCAAAAAATAAACAGTAGATCTTGAAAACAAAAAGTAAATATTTTTTATTTTCACATTTCTTAGCTCCACAATCCCAGCCAAGGTATAACATTTTGTCTTCGTATAAGCTTAACCCATTTTTTGGGGCAGTTTCCCTTAAACCTAAGCCTTGAGGCTTTTTGTGTAACCTTTTGTCTTGAACATTACTCCCTTCATTCAATGCTAACAGCTCTTACCTGGAGAGCATAGCTAGAGGTGTGACTTTCAGTCCTTCTGTTTGAATGATGTGTTCAATGCAGGGTACTTTCTTGTCTATAAGGTGATTCATTGCTTCTGGTGTCACATCACGAGGTGACATTCCCGTGCCTCCACTTGTGAATATTAAATCCACTTTACTCTGATCCACCCAGTATTTCAGTTTATCCTGTTAAGAAAGAAACAGCCCATAAAATTTATTATGGACTTACTAAAAAAAAAAAAAAAAAAAAAAAAAAAAAAAAAAAAAAAAAAAAACAAAACAAACAAACAAGAGGCCTTCAAAAACTGAGATTTCAAACATTTTACACGATCCTTGGAACTAAGAAATCTAATTTCTCTGTCTTTAACAAGGTAAAGTGCACTAATAGGTTTTTTTTGAGGTGGAAGCTTAAAAGAATTTTCTGTGAATACATAGCTGTACCTTAATCTCTTCCATCTCATCAGGTACACAGGTTTTAAGAATATGAGCATGTTGAAAATCTTCTTGGAGCAGTTGTGCTAAGAGAGGGCCACTTTTGTCTTCACTTTCTTTATTGAAGCAACGGTCACTCACTAGAAAGAAAAATACAGCAAAATAGTTTGATTATCAAGAGGGCCACTTTTGTCTTCACTTTCTTTATTGAAGCAACGGTCACTCACTAGAAAGAAAAATACAGCAAAATAGTTTGATTATCAAGGGAGGTCTCTGTTTTAAGCTCATTTGGCTACTGGGGTTTTTTCTATGATAATTAGGTACAAGTAACAAGTACAAAAAAATCTATTCCCTTGGGGTCTCACATTTTGATGGAATGTTGCCTGACCTATGGACTGTACCTGGGTAAAATCAAATTTAGATATTTTGGTTGTGTGCAAGTAGGTAGGTAAGTACAGGCCATTTTAATCCTTGATTAAACTCAATCCACAGATAATCTGAGACAATAAGCCCTACTCTCAGATGATTAAACAGTAATTTTCTTATAAAACACCTACCTGTTAGAATGGCAAAAGTTAATGATGGTTTAACAGACATTGTTGGAAAAGGGCTTTGACAAATTCTGTTCTTGCTCTCAGTGGTGAAATCTTTTCTTTGGGAGACTTCAGATGATGTTCAATGCAAATTTCAAGGACTCAATAGATTCATTTACCAGGATAAAAGGATTATTTAAATTTTTGAAATTCACAACTTTTTGTCACAAATTTTACTTTCGAAATTTTTGATAAAATTCAAATTTCGCGGTTCAACTTTTGTGATTACCGTACACAAAAATCAACCAATGAAATAAGAGATGAAATTGCTACCAAATGATTTCATTGGTTAATCACTGCTGATCCGAATAACGATCATTTGAAAAAAATCGCCTCCCCTCCCGAATGACGTCATTTTCTGATCAGCTGATCAAAAATATAAACAAACAAGTAGGATCTTTTTTCAAATTTTTTACTTGATTTTTTGAATTTTTAACCATTTTTCTTTTTAATTTTTTAAAATAAATAGTCCATACCAAGATTTGTAGGAAAAGAATGAATGAACAGTGGAAAAAATTAGTCCAGTGAACTGTGCCACTCTAACATAAAATTAAAATAATTGTTTTTATTTGATAAATTTCTGTAACTCATAATCATAACATAGCTACCTTATCAATTTTATTTGCCATAGGAAGAGCTCACTAAGTGAGAACCCTGCCATTAAAACCTTGTAAGAAGAGTACTTAAAAGTGACCAACAAGTTTGAATAATAGCTTACCTAGAGCCAGCAGATGACATGTTGAGCGCACCAATTCCCAATACTTCATTGAAGTTGAGCAACGTTGCGCGTGGTTGGTATCTGGACGGATGACCTGCGTAGTCGAGTACTGCTGGCTTTTCTCGGTCCACTCAGGCTTGGCGAGGTTAATGTGAGGCGGTAGCTTGCCAAATAGAGGTTAAACCCTTTCTTACTAGAAACCTTAGCGGACACACAGCTTGTTAAGCACACACATCTTATTAAGCATCATTTTTTAAACACCACACTATGTTTAACAACGAACTTCTTTTTCTTTGGCCAAGGTTCACCCCCTACCTCAAAAGCAGAGGTGCATCCATCAGAACCATAACTACTTCCAGATTTACCAAGACTTGTATTGATACCATTGAAATCAATAGACTTTGTGTGGCGGTCATGATCGTTAATACCTTCATTAAGCTTTTCATTCAGTTTCTCTGTGTCAGCTTTTTCACTTGTGTTTGGCATAATTTTATTTGGAGCGTGAGCTATTTCACATTTATTATCAAGTTCTTTCCTCTCATCAATACATGCAGCATTTTGAGTAAAATTAGATTCATTTAATTGGTGATCGACTACATCTTGAGTAACAGACACCTTGGTCAGATGTAAATCAATGTGAGAGGCTAGTCATCGTTTAGCACATGTGTAGGATTTAATCTTGTGCTCCTAAGGAGAGGTACTTGACTTACCAGGTGCTGCTCTATCTTACATGTGTACTGGAGAATACCATGTTGTACCTTTATTTGAAAAAAAGACTGATTTGCGATTTTTGCAATGTGTGCTTTAGCAACATGAAGTTAGTTGTTTTGGGCCCTGTTTCATAAAGGTACTTTGCACTTGATCTGATATCTGATTGGTTAAGAGCCAAATTTTGACCAATAAGATCTAAGAACATTTACAAATTAGCTTGGTGGAATTAAAGCACAAAACAATGATTACAATCTAACCCCAAATTCGTAAATTTTATTATGTACGATTTACCTTTGAACAAATGAGACCATTTGTGCTAGTCATTGGAACAGCTAACTTCATGTTGTTGAAATTGTCAAGTTATTAAAGAAGTTGGGGAGATTTTTTGATAGGGTGACCCAATGCTGAGGGGTAAGAAAGCTAAATATTCTCTTAAATTACTCTGGCTTTAAGCCACCCTGTATTTATATTATTTTAAGGAGTCAAATATTTGTCTGGATTGAAAAGCTCACAGCTTTGAAAATCCTGCTTTTAAAGCTTTAAACATATAAAAATCATGCCTTTAAAGCTTTAAAAATAAAATAATGTGATTGCCAACCATAAAGGTCCAGGTTTGAATCCCGGAGTTGAAAAAGATTTCAATGGGCCTCTCAGGTGCTGGTTGTGCCTCTCATAATCTTTAGATCATAATAATATGAGGGGTGCTATGAGATAGGTATGTTATGTCAGACCTACAAATTTGAAAATAAATGTTGAAAAAGAAGACGAGATTTTATGTATGAGCAATAAATTTCATAATTTTAAAAAGCTCTAGAACTCTTTGAGTCTAGAATTACATTCACGCACATTGGGTTTGTTTTCTTCTGGTGAAAAAGAAGGAAAAAAAGTGGGGAAATATTGCAGAGATTGGACCTATATCAGATTCTCAATTTCCAATATTTATCCAAAAATGATTTAGGGGTGTATCCAACTTATTAAGATGGGGTTGGTACTGAAATTCTATTTCGAGGACTGGTTCACATAGCTTTATTTAAGATAAGGATTTAAGACAGATAGGATTCGTTCTCGACTGACTTTTTCCCGTCCTCCTCTCTTATATTTTGGGTTGAAAAAACCTTTGTTAGAGCTCCGTCTATCAAACTCTTTTTTTTTTTTTTTTTAAAAAAAAAGAAGGTCATTTTGATATTTTTTTGCATTTATCGCGCCCATGTGAACCAGGCCCAAGTGCTCTGTTGTACAGACTGTAATATGTTCTTAGAACAGCTTAGGAGTAGTTTTGATTAGTTCCGGGGGCCTATCAAGGTATCTTGGGATTTGAATATAATAATTAGGTAATTGATTTTCAAATACCTTGACCTAGTGATGTACGACAAGACGAGAATTTTTTCGTCCCGAAATTTTTCGTCTTTGAATTTAGGAGACGAGAAATTTTTTGTCTCGAAATTTTTCGTCCCGAAATTTACTAGACGAGAAATGAGTTTTATCTCGTCTCGTGTGTAGTTCATTACTAATTCCCGGATTATTTGATAGAATATTATAATCCGAGGAAATTTTGAAAAAAGCCCCAGCTTTAGGTAAAAGTAGAATGCTAAATGTATATCCTGCTTATACCAATAGATTGTACCTTGTTTATATGTACCAGCAAAGTAGAATATATGTACCTTGTTTATCCTGCTGGAATAGGACTGAAAAGTCCCTTTACTTTCGCAGTCTAACCAAGGTCTCATAGAATCCTAATCTTAAGGTGTGTCCATACTTAGTCGGTCGATGTGAATCGACGGCCGGTCTACGTTTGGACTCACCTTTACAGTTTATGCACAAATACATAAGACCTTGTTTAGACTGCGGGAGTAAAGGGACTTTTCAGTCCCATTCTGGCAGTATAAATAAGGTGTATTCTATTCTATTCTACAAGTGCTGGTCTCACGTGACGTGATAGTACAGTACGGGCCACATCGAGCAAGCTATTAATGTTCTCCTTAACGGCAAAGCAGCGTTGCATTTGAGAGCTGGCATAGCCTTTGACTGGAGCAGCGTCTGTGCGTATTGTGTCATCAATGAGAGACAGAATGGATTTGAATCTGCGAAAAAAAGTAATACAAAAAAGTCTAATCATAAAATTTACACATATTTTGGTGAGGTTAAATAAAATTAAGGAAGCCGGCAGCTTGTCGCCAAATGGTGGGTGAAATCCCCGTCACGAGAAGACCTGAGTTGTTAAAAGTGACGTTAAACCCCTATACCTGGACACCTATTTTGTACCAAATACATAAGACCTTGTTTGGACTCCGGGAGAAAAGGGACGTTTCAGTCTCATTCTGGCAGTATAAACAGGATATATTCTATTCTATATTCTATTCTATTTAGCTTGGAAGGTAGCACGTCTGTTTTGTAAGCGCTAGGCCGCGGATTCCCGCCTGGGGCGGATTTTATCCTCAAAGGATAATGTTCGTTCTCGGAACGGCGGGATTTCTCCTATCCTGTCCTTCTTCCCTTCGATTTTGGTTATATTATTCATATCTTCATAAAAGTACTAAACCTTGTGCTCTATCACCATGTCAAGGATGCTGTTGTGTCTCATTATTTATTAATAATTTTTTATTATGTACTGAGCTCACTCCATCATGAAATAATAGTGTTTATTTATAGGTACTACTTGAGTTAAGGCTAAAATATTCCTCCAACAGCAGTAGGCTACCACTGTTTTGTGAACAAATTTTCAAATGATATTGAGGACAAAATAGATCAGTTGCGCTTACTCGGGTGATGTTTCAAAGTCATAGAGCAAGAAAAATGAGGACCAACAAAATTTTTCTTTTTCTTCTACAACTTCTAGATACGGAGATAAATCAATCTAAAAAATACCGGTAAATTGTGAAATTTGACGTCACGGCATATGCTCCCGTAGGTGATGATGTCATAACTCATGACTCCTGCCTTGTTTGTTTGTGCACAAGCATTTCTGCGCATTTTGACGTGAAATCTGACGTCACAACTCTTTGAACTTTTTTATTAGAACAGCAATTAAAAATTGTCTCAATCTAAAAAATACCGGTAAATTGTGAAATTTGACGTCACGGCATATGCTCCCGTAGGTGATGATGTCATAACTCATGACTCCTGCTTTGTTTGTTTGTTTGTTTGTTTGTTTGTTTGTGCACAAGCATTTCTGCGCATTTTGACGTGAAATCTGACATCACAACTCTTTGAACTTTTTTATTAGAACAGCAATTAAAAATTGAATTTTTGACCTTTTAAAGTTACTTTTTTGGAGTTTTGACCTCAGATTTGGATTTTTCACAACTTTTTACGTAGGAATCAACCAACTTTATTAAAAATATTTTCCCAATTGCAACTCCTCCATTCTATACCTCAGCTGGGATTATGGAGCTGGGAAATGTAAAAAAAATAAAATAAAATAAAATAATAACAATAATAAAATATTTAATGTCAACTTGTCAGCTTAGTCACCTAGAAATTATCTTGTTTCAGTGATGAAGAGAAGCTGTACTATATCATCAGTGAGGTATATGATGGTGATAGTGATGGATTCGAGTTACAGTTAGACAATGCATTAGATGAGAACTACAAAATTATCATCATTGAACCATCCAAGTTAGGAGATGAAACCACCCGATGGATTGCAGTTGGGAATTGGATTCACAAAGTGGCTGTGTTTTCTGGTCTAGGATCTATTACAGTTGGTATGTACAAGTTGCTTAGAAAGGTCTGTTTTACAAGCCTCCATTTTTTATCTCCTTCCAAGTCAAATGATATTTTATTTATTTATTTATTTATTTATTTTTGAAAGACTATTTTCCCAACAAGCTGCACACCTCTGTATAAATTTTAGTTGGTCACCTCTTTAAATCTGGTATATCTCTAACCTGAGTCAGTTTTATCTGATAGATACTTAATTATTTAGTTTGATTGAAATCAAACTTTTGTGTGACTCAGATTCAATTATTTATTTACAGTTTGTTTTGGTATTAAAAATAAGGTATCCTTACTGTTCAGCTCTTGTTCATTAACTTCGCGATCATTGCTTCTATTAACATATTCCATATTGTGTCTATTATATTGGTTGTCATCATCATAATTTCTTGGATTACGGTTTGTCTGGTTTTCGACATAGTTACTTTCCATTCTCTCTTCTCTGTTGGGTTGTTCATTTTCTTTTTGAGCATTTCTTCTTGTATTGTTGTCACCATGGCTTCTATTAACGTAGTCAGTATGGTTTCTATTTCTTGGATGACTGTTTGTATTGTTGTCGGTATAGTTACTATCAATTCTCTCTTCACTGTTGGGTTCTTGTTCATTTTCCTCTTCATCATTATCATTATATTGGTCGTCATCAACATCTCTTGAACCACTGTTTGTATAGTCGCCATATTTACTATGGATTCTCTCTTCTTGATCACTATCTCCATTAATATCATTACATTCAACATTATTACTATTGTACTGGGATTCCTCATTTCTTTCACCACTGTTAGTGTTGTATTCACGATTTCTTTGCATTTTTTCTTTACTGTTTTCATCATCTTGTTCATCATCTCTTGTACCACTATTACTGTCGAATTCAATATTTCTTTGGATTCTTTCTTCACTGTTTCCATCATTTTGTCTTTTTCATCATCTTGTTCATCATCTCTTGTACCACTATTACTGTCGAATTCAATATTTCTTTGGATTCTTTCTTCACTGTTTCCATCATCTTGTCCAAGTTCACTAGCATCCCGGTCTTCAAAGTCCTCTAAGCTTTGGACATTAGCGTGTTCTTGGAACGGTCCTAGTATGGTTCTGACAGTGTCTATGTTCAGAGTTCCGTTCTCATAGTGATCCAATAGTTTGACTATAAGCTCTTCGTTTGTGTTGTCGGCCTTTTCCGTCAGTTCGCGATCCAAATCAGTCTGAAAATGAAAGCAGAAGATTTTTTTTAAAGAGGTTTGATGGAGGGAACTGTAACTACTAAGGTCTTATCGTCCAGAAAGCGAAGAAGGAAGACAGGATAGGAGAAAGCCTTCCGGGAACAAAACTTATCCGTTCAGGATAAAATCCGCCCCGGGGGAATCGAACCCGCTACATAGCGTACACAAGACAGGAGCACTATTCTCCAAGCTAACTAGCCTAAGTAACGTGTCTTTTTTTTTCCTTAAAGCGCTTCAACACTTTGTTAAATAAACAAAGAGACTTTTAATCCAAGTTACATAATTATTTCAACCCGACGACTTTGTTTCTTTAAGTTTGTCCTCACAAAATTCCCGAAAGGTTTGTGTCTGCACATTGCTCTTATTTAGTTTGATTGAAATCAAACTTTTGTGTGACTCAGATTCAATTATTTATTTACAGTTTGTTTTGGTATTAAAAATAAGGTATCTAAGTTACATAATTATTTCAACCCGACGACTTTGTTTCTTTAAGTTTGTCCTCACAAAATTCCCGAAAGGTTTGTGTCTGCACATTGCTTCTCACCTGTTTCTCTCGTAACAATCTAGCCGCCAAGGTTTGTGCTTCCCCAATAATGGATCGCGGGAGTCCGGTTTTCTCCGCCAGCTTCAGACCATAATGTTCAATACAGGTAACTCCCGGTAGTAGCTTGTGAGTGTACACTACACCCGACTTCTGATCCGAGTCCTTGTATTTGGCTTCCAAGTGATAGCTGAAAGAAGAGAAACCATATTGGAAAAGCTCCTTTAGGGGAAAGATGAGTGTTTCAGTGCCTTTTTATTTCGTAGCAACGAAACAACTACGACATTAGACGCGTGTGGTCTGTGTCGTAGCATGGCCATCCCGTAGTATGCCTCTCATCAGATGGGCAAGGAGAGACACAATACACGACGAGAGTTTAGCCCAGGCATGAATTCGAGGCCACAAATCTCTCTCTATTTCCTCAGTGGTGAACACTCCGGATACAAAACCATACTGAAGCGCTTCCTGAGCATTTAGCTTGCGACCAGTGTACAGAAGCTCACTTGCCACAGAGTTTCCAAATATACGTGGGAATAATACTGAGGAGCAACCCTCTGGTGTCATACCCCTCAATGTGAATGGAGTATGGAATGTGGCCTGTAACACAAATACAGGGTGGTTGAGTAAGACTTGTTGGGTTTATTATGATCTAAAATATTACACAATGAAATAAAAAAAAAGAAAAAAAAAAATCCATTGAGTAGATTTCAAAAAAATCGACTTTGAAAATTTTAGTTGATGGTGGGATTCGAACCCGGGACCTTCTGTATGGCAAGCAAACGCGTTACCACTGGGCTAACCCTGCCCCCTAAAAGTAAATGGGTTATGGAATATGCCCCAGGGCCAGGCTGTACTCACTTGGTGACATTAGAGTAGAGATTTTCCAGCTGTGCCAGGAGCAAGAAGTGAGTGGTGAAGAATACGAACGCCTTGGTTTGAATTAGACTCTCACAGATAGCCCACGCCAGACTTGTACCTTCGTCAATGGAAGTACCTCAAAACAGAATTACAATTTGATTTAAAAGCAATTTCTTCGTTCTGTTTACCCCCTCTAGTTCATTTTTAAAACATCCCCAGAAAACGATATTCCAAGTTACAAAAATAGGGATACCCACTTACCCCTATTTTTGACCTGCTCGGTGGTGCGGGCGTAGTGGTCAAGACGCTCGCCTGGTAAACAGGAGGGCGGGGGTTCGATCCCAGCTGAGGCATCGAATTTCTCATTTATTTGAGAATTTGACAACATAATAATGGAGCTCTAAG
The DNA here is from genome assembly GCF_000475195.1 of Diaphorina citri. Lineage (NCBI taxonomy): Eukaryota > Metazoa > Arthropoda > Insecta > Hemiptera > Psyllidae > Diaphorina > Diaphorina citri. The sequence continues at coordinate 221,862 of NW_007377609.1, read as the reverse complement.
GGTTAGTTGATACAGAACGCCTCCGGGTTTAACCTCGCCTAGTGGTTACCTTCCACTCAAGAGTCTATTATTTATTTATGAAGTTTGCATTTGTTGGTTTTTCAGACCAATTATCTCAATCAAAAAAAAATAGTCAACAAATGGTATATATACCCATTTCATAAAAGCCGGTGCTTGTGCCATTATTACTACCCACTTACCTCTGCACAACTCGTCCACCAATATCAAACTGCGTGGCGTGAGGAACTGAATAATGTGCGCTATTTCCTTCATCTCCAGGGCAAACGTCGAGGCATTGCATTCAATGCTATCATTGAACCCGATACGTGTATAGATATGATCGGCCAGTCGGAATTCAGCTAGACTAGCGGGCACATAGCAGCCCACCTGAGCCATGATCTGAAGCAGCGCTACTTGCTTGATGTAGACGCTTTTACCGGACATATTGGGACCTGAGGGGGAATATACATAGATATGATCAGTCAGTCGGAATTCAGCTAAACGAGCAGCCCACCTGAGCCATGATCTGAAGCAGCGCTATTTGCTTGATGTAGACGCTTTTACCGGACATATTGGGACCTGAGGGGGAATATACATAGATATGATCAGTCAGTCGGAATTCAGCTAGACTAGCAGCCCACCTGAGCCATGATCTGAAGCAGCGCTACTTGCTTGATGTAGACGCTTTTACCGGACATATTGGGACCTGAGGGGGAATATACATAGATATGATCAGCCAGTCGGAATTCAGCTAGACTAGCAGCCCACCTGAGCCATGATCTGAAGCAGCGCCACTTGCTTGATGTAGACGCTTTTACCGGACATATTGGGACCTGGGGGGGAGGGATAGAGTTAAATGTGATAGATCATTAGAAATTCAGCTAGCTGAGTAGTTGTATGGCTCAGTGGTTAAGAGCACTGACTCTTTCTTCTTCTTCTTCTTTTTCAAGAGGTTTCATACAGGGAACAATAGAGGGAACTGCTAAGGTCATATTGTCCCGACACCAAAGAGGGAAAAAGGACAGGATAGGAGAAAGCCAGCCGTTCCGAGAACGAACCTTATCCGTTCAGGTTAGAATTCGCCCCGGGCTGGAATCGAACACGCGGCCTACCGCTTACAAGCTAACTGGCCTGGCATACTTAAAACTTACCTGTTATAATATGGAAGTTTTTCCATCTGGTGCATAGGATATCGTTTGCTACAGGTTCTGAGGGAAGAACGAAATCCAGGAGCGGATGGCGTGCATTCTTGACGTTCATTTTGGAACCGAAACTTGGTTGCACGTAGTTGTTACTGGAACTCACCTAAAAGAGGTTAATATAAAGTTAAAGGTAGAGACATAGAGACACATTACCATCACGTCACGAGAGCTCATTAGGAGTCAGAAAGATGTAGTTCAAAGTTTTCCAATAATATTTTGGGCTCTTTTCAAACTTGTGTCCCGAAAATGAGAGGCCGAACCATACATTTCTCGAGCTTCAGGCCAGGGAAGTTTGATCGACTTGGGCCGAAAATTCAAGTCCCGAGGAGTGTGATGGTTTATTTGAATCTATCAAACATTACTTACTTAGGTGAGCTAAGGATAAAAAAGAAAGAAAGAAAACTCACTTGAGCTAAGGATACGATAAGATCCAGTTCAGCTATATGCTCGCATAGCTTGTAAATACAGGACATGTGTTCATGAGCCTTCTTCAGTAAATCCCGAATAATCCTGGACGACAGAACAGAAAGCATAAGAATCAATTGACATATGACAGGAGTTTAATTAATGGTCACCCATCCGCATATTTGTCTTTTTTTTTTTTTTTTTTTTTTTTTACAGAGTATGAAACCTCTGAGAGAACTGTAACTGCTACGGTCTTATCTTCCCGGAAGCGAAGAGAGAAGGAAGTCAGGATAGAAGAAAGTCAGCCTTTCCGAGAACGAACATTATCCGTTCAGGATAAAATCCGCCCCGGGCGGGAATCGAACCCGTGACCTAGCGCTTACAAGGCAGACGCACTACCAACCAACCTAACTAGGCTGGCGTGCTAAGGTCTTATCGTCCCGAAAGCGAAGAAAAAAGGAAGTCAGGATAGAAGAAAGTCAGCCATTCCGAGAACGAACATTATCCGTTCAGGATAAAATCCGCCCCGGGCGGGAATCGAACCCGTGACCTAGCACTTATAAGGCAGACGCGCTACCAACCAACCTAACTAGGCTGGCAGTCATACTACAATCTTTTACTCACAAATTGGTCATGCTATGAACTTCATCGAGCGCGGATTTGATTCGCTGATTCATGAAGATAATCTCCTCCGTTGTCATAGTAACCAGAGTGCGTGACTTGTTCAGCTGAACATTGATAAACAGGGGCGGTAAATCGGCCAGTTTAAATGTCTTGCGTGTTGCGTACGAGAGATGGAAGGCGCGAGATGACGAGTTGCATACGCGCAGGGGCAAGTCGTACTCCTGCGACATCTCGCGGGCTTTGTCTGCAATAGAATAGAATCTAATCAAATCGTTTTTCTTATTGTCCCGAGATCGAAGAGAGAAGACAGGATAGGAGAAAGCCAGCCGTTCCGAGAACGAACCTTATCCCTTCAGGATAAAATCCGCCCTGGGCGGGAATCGGACCCGCGACCTAGCGCTTACAACGCAGAAGCGCTACCAACCAAGCTAACTCTAGGCTGGGAAAAAAAAAAAAAAAAAAAAAAAAAAAAAAAAAATCATAAATCTTTGTGGTAAAGAATTTCTTCACAACTTTTGTGGGTATCACAGTATTACCAAGTGCCTCCTTCCCTATTAATTTTCATCTACTCATATTATCAATTTACGCTGGTAATGCCGCCCCTGGTCGTTACTCGATAGCTACTCACTTGTCCTCTTTGGAGGCTGAGTGCACCCCGAATTCCAAGCACAGAGCCGAAAAAATTCGACTCCGTCAGGAATCGAACCCCGGGACCTCCGGAGTGCAGGCCTAGTGTGATACCCACACAAATATTTCAACGGGTTACTTTCTGGTGTTCTCGTGTTGACCCAGCACCTAAATGGGAAGTATTATATCTCTTATCGCCTGATGAGGGACATACTACGGGATGGACATGCTACGACACAGACCACATGAGCGTGGTTTTTTACTTACTGTAAATATCGTCCACTATCTCCGAATACACAGTACGGGCCACATCGAGCAAGCTATTAATGTTCTCCTTAACGGCAAAGCAGCGTTGCATTTGAGAGCTGGCATAGCCTTTGACTGGGGCAGCGTCTGTGCGTATTGTGTCGTCAATGAGAGCTAGAATGGATTTGAATCTGCGAAAAAAAAAAAGTAATACAAAAAAGTCTAATCATGAAATTTACACATATTTTGGTGAGGTTAAATATTGAGGAAGCCGGTCTCGGAACATGAGAGTCTCAAGCCCGCCGATATCATACCTAGCGACAACACTGTACTCCTGTGATGACGTCATCTACCAATATCGTACGACGCGCTGTGGGCTTATTACCATAGGGATTTGGGTTAGGGGCTCAAATAGATCGAATAGGTACCTATCTACGCATTTTGTTATCACTATTTTTCAATATCAGCTTAGGTACTTATACCTATTTTCAAATTTAGATATTTTCATTCCATTTTTTTTTATCATGCACTTATTCAAGTAGTTACTTTTTCGTACATGTACATTTTTTTTAAGGGGTTTGACAGAGTGAACTGTAACTGCTATGGTCTTATCGTCCCGAATTCGAAGAGAGAAGGAAGACAGGATAGGAGAAAGCCAGCCGTTTCCGAGAACGAACATTATCCCATCAGGATAAAATCCGCCCTGGGCGGGAATCGAACCCGCGGCCTAGCGCTTACAAGGCAGACGCACTACCAACTAAGCTAAGTAGGCTGGCACATTTATTTCGATCGAGAAGAATAATATGAATAGTATGATCTCCACATACCAAACATCCCTGCTCAAAGTTCCGCTTTATGTAAACACTACCTACGTAGGTACCTACCTATATGATAATAATAGTGCTTATTTTTACTGCTCGCATAGGACTGATAAGTCCCTTTACTCCAGCAGTAGGCTACTACTATTATTGTGGTCAAATTCTCAAATTATATTGAGGATAAAATTCCATACCTCGGCTGGGATTGAACCCACGCCCTTCTGTTTACCAGGCGAGCGCCTTGACCACTACACCACGGAGGTAGGTGATAAGACCTTAGATGTTACAGTTCCCTCTATCAACTTATGATTTTCCTTAACTTAAAGTTGGCACGTACCTTAATGTTTGTTCTGGACATTTCGGGTCTGCCGGGTCGGGTCCAGAACAAACATTAAGGTACCTACGTGCCAACTTTAAGTCCAGGAAAATTGTAAGTTAAGTGTGAGCGTTGGCAAATCAAAATGTCATTTAAATCTCTCTATCAAACTTTTTTTTAAGTACTTACCTGGGATCTGAGAAATTTTCCTTCATGCTCTTGAACAAGGGATGGTGGCACTCAGCCAGGGTCTGTATTAGAGGGGGCAGACTCTCCAAGGCGGATTTGAGGAGAAGCGTGAGGTTGATTTGCTGCTCGAAATGTTTCTTGGAGTCTTTGTTGAGGGAGGTGGGCTCATAGCAGAGACTCAGGAGACGTTCTATGTCTGAGAATTTCTTCAGACTCGTCTGAGGAAAAAAAAATAAATGCAATTTCTTTGGTATTATGTCACAATTTCGGTGGGCAGTTTTCATTGCATAAAAGGAAACAGTACGAATAGACCAGTTGCGCTTACTTAGGTGAGGTTTCAAAGTCAAAGAGCAGAAAAAAACGAGGAACTAGGGAATTTTTCTTTTTCTTCTACGACTTCTAGATCCCGAGATAAATCGATTTGAATCGATCGATTTTCACAGGGCCCGGAAAGACCAACTTTAAATAGGACCATCATATGGTCCATAGGTCTTTATCTCTCGAACTTTACAAAGTTCAAAAATGCCCATCCGTTCAAGGGGATGGCCACCTTATCTGAAACATACTAAAAACTTGGGAAAGAAATTCAGGTTATTTAGGTAGGTACTCTGAAATTACCTGTATTTCGCACAGTATCCTAGGACTCTCAATAAGTTCACTAACACAGTCCAGTCTCTGCTTAATAACTCTACTATTACACGAGGGTTGGACTCGAACCACCAACCTTCAGATTCAAAACCCAACTTCCACTACTGAGGTTCAGAAATTAAATGTATTCCTTTAAAACTAAATTACATAAAGAACTTCTTCTAAGTAGAGTTCCCATGACCGCTGCCGAGTTCCCCCGCTGAATAGCGAGGGATATCCTTTGAGTGAGGAATGCAGCGGGCCGTTTTTGCCCACCAGCCGCTTGCCAAAAACCAAATTACCTGTATTTCGCACAGTATCCTAGGACTCTCAATAAGCTCACTAACACAGTCCAGTCTCTGCTTAATAACTCTACTATTACACGAGGGTTGGACTCGAACCACCAACCTTCAGATTCAAAGTTCAACTTCAACCACTACTGAGGTTCAGAAATTACCTGTATTTCGCATAGTATCCTCGGATTTTCAATAAGTTCACTAACACAGTCCAGTCTCTGTTTAATAACTCGACTGTTACATGAGGGTTGAAGTATGGTAGAGCGGAGTTTCCTCTGTCCCCCCATAGTGACACAATGGTTTAGAACGCCGTACAGATTGCATTTGGACTTGAGCTTGTTCGATTGACTGAGCACCAGCTCTAGCTTCTGAGAGGTTTCGAAATCTGCGGAGAGAGAGCCATATAGGTTCTACCAAATAGTAGTAGAACCTGTGTTTGGGTGTTTTTTTATATATATTATTGAAATAGTTCTAATAATTTCAAAATGTTTCAGTGCCTTTTTATTTCGTAGCAACGAAACAACTACGACATTAGACGCGTGGGGTCTGTGTCGTAGCATGGCCATCCCGTAGTATGCCTCTCATCAAATGGGCAAGGAGAGACACAATACACGACGAGAAACGCAGAAAGTAACCTGTTGCAATATTTGCAATCGAAAAACGAGTACTTTTTTGTGGGATTCAAACCCAGGACCTTCTGTATGGCAAGCAAACGCGTTACCACTGGGCTAACCCTGCCCCCTAAAAGTAAATGGGTGGAATATGCCTCAGGGCCCATCTGTACTCACTTGGTGACATTAGAGTAGAGATTTTCCAGCTGTGCCAGGAGCAAGAAATGAGTGGTGAAGAATACAAACGCCTTGGTTTGAATTAGACTCTCACAGATAGCCCACGCCAGACTTGTACCTTCGTCAATGGAAGTACCTGAAAACAGAATTACAATTTGATTTAAAAGCAATTTCTTCGTTCTGTTTACCCCCTCTAGCTCATTTATAAAACATCCCCAGAAAACGATATTCCAAGTTACAAAAATAGGGGTACCCACTTACCCCTATTTTTGACCTGCCTCGGTGGCGCGGGCGTAGTGGTCAAGACGCTCGCCTGGTAAACAGGAGGGCGGGGGTTCGATCCCAGCTGAGGCATGGAATTTCTCATTTATTTGAGTATTTGACAACATAATAATGGAGCTCTAAGGGTTAGTTGATACAGAACGCCTCCGGGTTTAACCTCGCCTAGTGGTTACCTTCCACTCAAGAGTCTATTATTTATTGATGAAGTTTGCATTTATTGGTTTTTCAGACCAATTCTCTCAATCAAAAAAATGGTCAACAAATGGTACACCCATTCGTAAAAGCCGGAGCTTGTGCCATTATTACTACCCACTTACCTCTGCACAACTCATCCACTAATATCAAACTGCGCTGTTTTCCATTTCGGCATTATTTTCATGACTTTCACTTATATTGAGCTCACTGATGTGTTCATTTTGGTCATTGATATTGTTTTGGCTCTTTGAATCCTTTTCTACAGTGTAATTATTATTGATACAATTATCATTTTCTTCTTGATCATTGCTTCTATCATAATTATTGTTTTCTCCTTGATTAATTTGTTGAGTTTCTTCACTGTTTCCTTGGCCTCTAGTGTTTAGAAGATTTGTTTGGGGACTTACCATGGTCCTCCCATATTTAAGGGTAGTTCTGCCATTGGTTTTGAAATTCCTGGAAGAAAACATCAAAGTTGGTTATACAACAAACAGACAGCTCCGATACATTTAAGGTCATGGTTATGTACCGGGTTGAGTTGGGTTTGGACTAGCCGAGACAGGATATCGTTTCTACAGTTTGGTATGGGAGTGGTAACTTAGCAAAAGTTACCGCTCCCATGCTAAACTGTAGAAACAAAAAGTCTGAACCTAACCCAACCCGGTACATAACCATGACCTGAGTCCACAGTGGAGAGGGGATTTAGGGAATGGGAAGTTGCTTTCTGGAATAGGCCAGAAAGATGTGATGTGAGGAGAGAAAGATAGTGTGAAGGTTGGAGTCATCGACTTGAGGTTTGGGGTTAGAATGGAAAACAAAGGGTCTACTTACCTTTTAATTAATAAAATATGTTTGTGGGTTATTTTTATTTAAGTAGAAGCTAAATTTTTCTCACACAACTTGCACAAAAATACACATTTTGAACAAGGGAAGAAATGCCTATGTAAACGTGCAATCACAAATTGTACTTCCAACAGTATAAACTTCTGGTAGGTACTAATAACTGTGAATATGAATAGAAACTTTGCAAAAGATATTGAAGATTGTTGAAATGTCGAAGAATGTGTAAACTGAAGACAAAAGATTTTTTCAATATTTTTGACAAAAAATTTTTTCTGGAATAGGCCAGAAAGATGTGATGTGAGGAGAGAAAGATAGTGTGAAGGTTGGAGTCATCGACTTGAGGTTTGGGGTTAGAATAGAAAACAAAGGGTCTACTTACCTTTTGATTAATAAAATATGTTTGTGGGTTATTTTTATTTAAGTAGAAGCTAAATTTTTCTCATACAACTTGCACAAAAATACACATCTTGAACAGGGGAAGAAATGCCTATGTAAACGTGCAATCACAAAATGTACTTCCAACAGTATAAACTTCTAGTAGGTACTAATAACTGTGAATAGAAACTTTGCAAAAGATATTGAAGATTGTAGAAATGTCGAAGAATGTGTAAACTGAAGATGAAGACAAAAGATTTTTTCAATATTTATATTTTTGACAAAAAATTTCAAATTCAAAAATGGTTTTGTAACGTTTTAACGTACGTCGCACTCGTCGCGTCCAGTGTTGTCAGATAGATTTGTTCCAGTGTTGTCAGATTCTCTCAAGGAGGTCACACATCTCTAGACAACGAGAGGAGTTGGATGATTTGATGAAAGTGAAGCCTAAAAGAGGCCCTTAAGGGCTGTGGGCTGTGCTATTACCGTTATCAATTTATTATTATTATTATTTTAATTTCGTGATATCGTGATATGATAATTATGATATCGTGAATCGTGATATTTGTGATAACCTGATAACGGAAATAGGAACAGAAAAATGAATGTGAAGGAAATCAAACCTTATCAAGTGACAGCAAATAGCAAGAAGAGAAAATTTGCCTCCAAGACCAGTGAAGGTTTTGTGTATCAAACATGTAAGTATTTTACTCTAACATGATTTTATACTTACCTCGGTGGTGTAGTGGTCAAGGCGCTCGCCTGGTAAACAGGAGGACGTGGGTTCAATCCCAGCCGAGGTATGGATTTTATCCTCAATATAATTTGACCACAGTAATAGTTAGTAGGCTACTGCTGGAGTAGAGACTTTTCAGTCCTATGTGAGCAGTACAGATAAGCACTATTATTATAGGCACTGCTTGCAAGAGCAAGAAACCCTCTCTCACTCCCCTGCTGGCAATAAACGTCTTTTGACTTGTGCAAGACATAAAAAGTTCAGTGTGTTTTCCTGTGCTACATGTTTTTGCTCAATATAGTAAACACTTGACCTTACACTTGTAGATTAAGGGGAAAAAAAACACCATGGAGATGGATTTTTTTTTAAAAGCTCTCTTATTTTTCATTTTATTTTCAGTGCGACCAGGCTCCAAAAAGGTCAAGAAACCCATCTCCCATCTCAATGTCACTCAAACCAAGCAGGACTGCCAACCAATTCCACTCCAGTGTGATCGAACAGAAGCTGGACCAGTCAACCATACCAGACAAAATTACACCAATGTGGACTTGGCACTGGAAAGAGATCACATGCATCAAATAGGTCAAAATACACACCAAAGGGATAACAATACATGCCAAAAAGATCACAATATGCACCAAAGAGATCACAATATGCACCAAAGAGATCAAAATATGCACCAAAGAGATCACAATATGAACCAAAAAGATTACAATATGCACCAAAAAGATCACAATATGCACCAAAAAGATCAAAATATGCACCAAAAAGATCACAATATGCACCAAAGAGATTCTCCCGAGTACCAGTTATTTGTCCCAACCAGTAAGGATGTTCATTTGGAGGACTTGACACCAAAAGCTATACACCAAAGAGGTCCTTCCTCTTTCCCGGAGCAGATGTTTGAATCCAACAATTTCTTCACACCTTCTCAGTCAAGACATGGTGGTAACCATCACTTTGAAACATCCTCTTCCTCCACATCCAAGGGCAGACAGAACGGTCAGGATGTCACCTCCACCTCCTCATTCTGCTCAAAAAGTCAAAATGATTTAACTTCTGGGTCTTCATTCTGGCCAAAGGGTCAAAATAGTTTGACATTCAGCTCCTGATTTAACTTCTGGGTCTTCATTCTGGCCAAAGGGTCAAAATAGTTTGACATTCAGCTCCTCATTCTGTCCTAGAGGTCAAAATGATTCCACTCCTGACTCTTCAGTGTTCCCCCACTCTGACCAGCTTTCCCAAGACACCAACCCATATTCCAAGTCAAACTATCATCAGAATTCAACACCAGGGGACTACTACTCCGAAGTTGTCGCCTGTAACAAGAGACTAGCGCGTACCATGGCTAGAAGATGTTCGAGTGCTGCGTCCCCTACTGATATTTCGAGTAGTGGTTCAGCTCCTCATTCTGTCCTAGAGGTCAAAATGATTTCACTCCTGACTCTTCAGTGTTCCCCCACTCTGACCAGCTTTCCCAAGACATCAACCCATATTCCAAGTCGAACTATCATCAGAATTCAACACCAGGGGACTACTACTCCGAAGTTGTCGCCTGTAACAAGAGACTAGAGCGTACCATGGCTAGAAGATGTTCGAGTGCTGCGTCCCCTACTGATATTTCGAGTAGTGAGTCCCCTAATGTTTCCCCATACACGCCCAATACGACATCGACATGGTTCTATAGGAACGAAACGTCCCGGCATTCCCCGACAACAAATTATACAGACTGGGCCCACAACAGTTCCCGGTACAGTCAGACCAACGAGAACAATTCCCGGCATAGTTACACCAACGAGAACAGTTCCCGGCATGGTTACACCAACGAGAACAGTTCCCGGTACAGTCCCGCGAATACCAACTGGTTTGAAACGGATCAAAATCGACAACGAGTTATCCAGACCTATGAAAACAGTTCCCGGTACAGTCACACCAACGAGAACAATTCCCGGCATAGTCACACCACCGAGAACAATTCCCTGTATGGTCCCGCGCCAACAAATTGGTTTGAAACGGATCAAAATCGAATTATTCAGACCAGAAACGAAGACTGCAATTCCGAGGTTGATCAGACTGGTTGGATCGAGTCAATTGATGCCACTGTAAGCGTCTACAATCCAGAGTTTCCGCCACTTAATTTGTTCTCAAATACAGACCCCAACCAAATCGAGAAAAACCGTAAAAACAATAAAGTAAACGTACTTAATGATAACGCAATCGAACGTAATCACATAAATATGCGTGACGACCCGTATGCAAATGGCTCCTGGAAGAGTACTGGAATAGATATTACAGGAAAACAAAACAGACAAAACCTTCGTGATGCCATTCGTGAAAATAGACAGGGCATCCCCTATCCAGCAAACAACCGTGATATAATCCCCCCACACTCCAGCGACAGCAGTGATTTTGTGTTTATAAAATCCGCCCCAGGCGGGAATCGAACCCGCGGCCTAGCGCTCTATTTATAAATAAAAACCTTGCTTAAAGATAAGTACTAAAAAATCCCTCTGTACTCTTTGATTTCCCCCAGATTATAATGCCCAACACAATCACCGAGAATGTAGAGTACAACAAGCTGTTCAATCTAATTAAAGACAAGTTTGAGCATATCGAGTTGACCTCTGTGTTACGGCGCTACTTTTCCGATTCTCAAGGTACTTAAAAGTCTGTCATCTAAAAAAAAAAAACTGGACCCTTGTACAGTGTTACCAATCGGTAGTACATCATGTATCTTCCTTTATGTAATTGTGAGGACTTGTGCTTGTTCTTTTCAAGCAGAAAGAACCCTTTGAAACTATCAGCTAGCTAGGCTGGTTAGGGTTTAGGGTTAGCTGTTCTTTTCCCTGTTTACAGTCGCACAGCCAGACGCTAGTCTACTCTCTGTTTAACGTCTTCTAGCTTGTTCTTTTTTCTCCTTCAGGGCTGGACTACATTCGTAAAACCTGCCTGCCCGAGTACAACAACGTTCTGCTCCTGGTTCTTCACAAGTTCTACGCTCTCTCCGCCACCTGTGCCCTTATCAAGTATGTTGAGTTCGTACAGAACATCATCTTCCTCTCGCGAAGTCTACAGGTTCAATATCAGGCGTCCGAAAATGTCACTTTCATAGGTAAGAAGCATTGATGGGCAGATAATGTCACTTTCATAGGTAAGAACATAAGAAGCATTGATGTGCAGACAATGGTAAGAAGTTGACAATGTGTATCACGTAGGAAAGGAGTAGGAATAAGGCCCGCCGCACATTGCAAGCATAGTCGCCTGAAAAACTAGACTTATCAAGTATGTTGAGTTTGTACAGAACATCATCTTCCTCTCGCGAAGTCTACAGGTTCAATATCAGGCGTCCGAAAATGTCACTTTTATAGGTAAGAACCATTGGTGTGCAGATAATGTTACTTTCATAGGTAAGAACATAAGAAGCATTGATGTGCAGACAATGGTAAGAAGTTGACAATGTGTATCACGTAGGAAAAAAGTAGGAATAAGGCCTGCCGCACATTGCAAGCATAGTCGCCTGAAAAACTAGCCCTATGAAAATGACAGAGAGCCTTCTATCATTTTCATAGGTTTGGTTTTTGAGATGACTACACTTCCAATATGCGACGGGCCTTTTAGAGTTTTTTTTTTGCACTTGGTTATAAATAGGCTAATGGTTAAAAAAAAAAGTTTCGCACTGCGAAATTTTGGCTCAGGATAACTCCCGAAGCGTACATCTCTCCTCAGGGACACTTTTGGTAAACAGGAGGGCGTGGGTTCGATCCCAGCCGAGGAATGGAATTTTATCTTCATTCATTTGAGAATTTGACCACATAATAATGGAGTTCTAAGGGTTAGCTGGTAGAGAACGCCTCTAACGTTAACCTCGCTAAGTGGTTACCTTCCACTCGAGAGTTTTTTGCTCTTTAAAAAAAAAAAAAAAAAAAAAAAAACGCA
>NW_007377609.1:192706-209111 GCF_000475195.1 Diaphorina citri | reverse complement strand
AAAGATTTTTTTTTTTTTTTTTTTTTTTTTTTTTTTTTTTTTGAAGAGGTTTGACAGAGGGAACTGTAACTGTTAAGGTCTTATCGTCCCGAAATAGAAGAGAGAAGGAAGAGAGGATAGGAGAAAGCCAGCCGTTCCGAGAACGAACATTATCCCATCAGGATAAAATCCGCCCCGGGCGGGAATCGAACCCTCGACCTAGCGCTTACAAGGCAGACGCGCTACCAACCATGCTAACTAGGCTGGCACTTACCCCTACATAACTCATCCACCAATATCAAACTGCGCGGCGTGAGGAACTGAATAATGTGCGCGAAACAGTGACGTTCCGCATAGCAGTGGCTATCATTTAAGCGCGTTACCACTGAGTTACCCGTGTCCAGTATAATTACCTGAACCGGATTGAGTACATGTATCTTGGTAAGCGTGTGAATGTAGGTGGGAGAGTCACTGATCTGACATAGGATCAGTTTGGGATGTTTAGTGTCAATGGCTGCAATACCTACTTCCCCTCTGGCCTGGCCTCTACCTGGAATAACGAGAAATGGGGGTTGCTTAATTAGAGGACAAAAAAATCTAGAATTTAATCGAATTTCATAAAAAAAAAACTTCGACTGCCGGGAATCGAACAGCGACAAACCCGGTATCCACTCGGGCACGGAAGTTGCTTAAAACCCATTCACACATGTCGTTCGGGGAAAAATCGTGTCGTGTGTAGTGGGAACACTTCCATTGAAATTACATTGCCTACAAGGACATTTTATGTCGTTCGAAAAAAAAAAGAAAGCGGGGAAAAATCGTGTCGTGTGTAGTGGGAACACTTCCATTGAAATTACATTGCCTACAAGGACATTTTATGTCGTTCGAAAAAAAAAGAAAGAAAAAAAAAAAAAAAACGGATGAAACTCACTACAAGTTTGTAATTCATTTTTAACATTATTGTACCAAATACATAAGACCTTGTTTAGACTGCGGGAGTAAAGGGACTTTTCAGTCCCATTCTGGCAGTATAAATAAGGTGTATTCTATTCTACAAGTGCTGGTCTCACGTGACGTGATAGTCGTTAAAAGTGACGTTAAACCCCTATACCTGGACACCTATTTTGTACCAAATACATAAGACCTTGTTTGGACTCCGGGAGAAAAGGGACTTTTCAGTCCCATTCTGGCAGTATAAACAGGATATATTCTATTCTATTTAGCTTGGAAGGTAGCACGTCTGCTTTGTAAGCGCTAGGCCGCGGATTCCCGCCTGGGGCGGATTTTATCCTCAAAGGATAATGTTCATTCTCACTTACCTTCAGTAATGGCCATGATGACGTTACTCTGCTCGGTTTGAGTACTGGACGAGGAACCCGGGGTTCGCTGGGTTCGAGTCTTGGTGCGGGGAGTTCTCAGATCTGACGTAGAGGAGCGAATGTGTTGGTCTGTAGACGAGGAAGTGGCCGACCTAGAATCCAAGATAATGAAATTTATCATTATTATTACTTACATTGTGAAGTTTCGGATTCGACTCTCAGTGTTGACTAAAAATTGAACCTATTCGTTTTTTGAGTGCACATTCCCTAAATTATTAAAACAAAGCCCTAGAAAGTAATAATAAAATGTATGTAAAAAAGGGGGGAAAAATCGATTTTACCGAGGTTTGGCCAAGCTAGTTAGCTTGATTGGTAGCGTGTCTGCCTTGTAAGCGCTAGGCTACCTGTTCGATTACAGCCCGAGGCGGATTTTACCCTGAACGGATAACGTTTGTTCTCTGAACGGCTGGCTTTCTCTATCCTGTCTTCCTTCTCTTTTTACATTTCAACCCGGGGTTCGCTGGGTTCGAGTCTTGGTGCGGGGAGTTCTCAGATCTGACGTAGAGGAGCGAATGTGTTGGTCTGTAGACGAGGAGGTGGCCGACCTAGAATCCAAGATGATGAAATTTATCATTATTATTACTTACATTGTGAAGTTTCGGATTCGACTTCCAGTGTTGACTAAAAAATAAACCTGTTCGTTTTTTGAGTGCACATTCCCTAAATTAATTAAATGAAAGTAATAATAAAATTTATATAAAAAGGAAAAAAAAAAAATCGATTTTACCGAGATTTGGCCAAGCTAGTTAGCTTGATTGGTAGCGTGTCTGCCCTGTAAGCGCTAGGCTACCTGTTCGATTACCGCCCGAGGCGGATTTTACCCTGAACGGATAACGTTTGTTCTCGGAACGGCTGGCTTTCTCTATCCTGTCTTCCTTCTCTTTTTACATTTTCCTCTGTCGAACCTCTTTAAAAATAGAAAGTAAAAATACCTAGATTTACTGGACGTTTTCCCAGCATACAGGATCTTATTCTTGGTCAATTCTCCCCCGGAGCGAGTCAGTTTAGAGGATGTAGATGATGACGTCATGTAGGTGAGAAACTTCTTAGTGGGAGTGGGGGTGAGGAAGGGGAAGGAGGGAGCAGCGACGGTGGGCGTGGTGAGAAACGAGCTGGGTGACAGAGTGTCTGCTGAGAGGGGGGAGGATTTCAGGAAAGATATCAATTAAGTATAAGCAGTCTGGCTGGGGACGTTAAACAGGAAGTAGACCACCTTAGTCTGGCTGGGGAACTTTAAACAGGGAATATACCAGCCTAAATTTCCCTTGCCAAAGAAATAGCAAAGGTTGAATGCGAAGGCATTTCAGGAAAGATATCAATTAAGTATAAGCAGTCTGGCTGGGGACGTTAAACAGGAAGTAGACCACCTTAGTCTGGCTGGGGAACTTCAAACAGGGAATATGCCGGCCTAAATTTCCCTTGCTAAAGAAATAGCAAAGGTTGAATGCGAAGGGACTACACCACGGAGGTAGGTGATAAGACCTTAGATGTTACAGTTCCCTCTATCAACTTATGATTTTCCTTAACTTAAAGTTGGCACGTTTGTTCTGGACATTTCGGGTCTGCCGGGTCGGGTCCAGAACAAACATTAAGGTAGGTACGTGCCAACTTTAAGTCCAGGAAAATTGTAAGTTAAGTGTGAGCGTTGGCAAATCAAAATGTCATTTAAATCTCTCTATCAAAACTACCATCTACCGAGTCTACCATCAATATGCTCTCTATCAAACTTTTTTTTTCAAGTACTTACCTGGGATCTGAGAAATTTTCCTTCATGCTCTTGAACAAGGGATGATGGCACTCAGCCAGGGTCTGTATTAGAGGGGGCAGACTCTCCAGGGCGGATTTGTCAACCCTCTGTAACTGCTAGGGGGTCTTATCGTCCCGAAACGAAGAGAGAAGACAGGATAGGAGAAAGCCAGCCGTTCCGAGAACGAACCTTATCTCTTCCGGATAAAATCCGCCCTGGGCGGGAATCGAACCCTAGCGCTCACAAGACAGACGCGCTACCAACCAAGCTAACTCTAGGCTGGCTCAAAAAAAAAAATCATAAATCTTTGTGGTAAAGTAAAGAATTTCTTCACAACTTTTGTGGGTATCACAGTATTACCAAGTGCCTCCTTCACTATTAATTTTCATCTACTCATATTATCAATTTACGCTGGTAATGCCGCCACTGGTCGTTACTCGATAGCTACTCACTTGTCCTCTTGGAGGCTGAGTGCTCCCCGAATTCTAAGCACAGAGCCGAAAAAATTCGACTCCGTCAGGAATCGAACCCCGGGACCTCCAGAGTGCAGGCCTAGTGTGATACCCACACAAATATTTCAACGGGTTACTTTCTGGTGTTCTCGTGTTGACCCAGCACCTAAATGGGAAGTATTATATCTCTTATCGCCTGATGAGGGACTTACTACGCGATGGACATGCTACGACACAGACCACATGACCGTGGTCATACTTACTGTAAATATCGTCCACTATTCCCAAAGTAATCACCCTAGTTAGGGCTGATTGAGAGGCTGACGAAAAACGCCGACCCCGTCTGTACACGAGAAAAGGCGAAGAAGAAGGAAGATCAGTTAAGTATAAGAGTTGAAATTTCTACTTGCCATGCAGAAGGTCCCGGGTCCGAATCCCACCATTGACAAAAAATGTGATTTGTCAAATATTTCAACGGGTTACTTACTTCGTGTTGTGTTGACTCAGCATCTGATGAGGGACATACTATGGGATGGACATGCTACGACACGGACCACAAGAGTAATGTAGCAGTTGTTGCTACGAAATAAAAACTACAGTGAAACAATCGTTTTTACTTTCTACTAATAATGTAATTGTCTGGTATGGTTGACTGGTCCAGCTTCTGTTCGATCACACTGGAGTGGAATTGGTTGGCAGTCCTGCTTGGTTTGAGTGACATTGGGATGGGAGATGGGTTTCTTGACGTTTTTGGAGCCTGGTCGCACTGAAAATAAAATGAAAAATAAGAGAGCTTTAAAAAAAAATCAATCTCCTTGGTGTTTTTTTTTCCTTAATCTACAAGTGTAAGGTCAAGTGTTTACTATATTGAGCAAAAATATGTAGCACAGGAAAACACACTGAACTTTTTTTGTCTTGCAGTCTTGCACAAGTCAAAAGACATTTATTGCCAGCAGGGGAGGGCGAGGGAGAGAGGGTTTCTTGCTCTTGCAAGCAGTGCCTATAATAATAGTGGTTATCTGTACTGCTTGCATAGGACTGAAAAGTCTCTACTCCAGCAGTAGCCTCTACTCATAGTCCCAAAGTAATCACCCTAGTTAGGGCTGATTGAGAGGCTGACGAAAAACGCCGACCCCGTCTGTACACGAGAAAAGGCGAAGAAGAAGAAGGAAGATCAGTTAAGTATAAGAGTTGACCCGAATTGATGTGGGGCCAATAGACCTAGGTCTAGGTAATCAGTGTATTAAAGTATTTTTATTTGAAATTTCTACTTGCCATGCAAAAGGTCCCGGGTCCGAATCCCACCATCGACAAAAAAAATGTCATTTGTCAAATATTTCAACGGGTTACTTACTTCCTGGTGTTGTGTTGACTCAGCATCTGATGAGGGACATACTATGGGATGGACATGCTACGACACGGACCACAAGAGTAAAGTAGCAGTTGTTGCTACGAAATAACTTTCTATTACTAATGTAAAGCGGAGCTATATACTAGTAATAAGGAAGTATTACAATAGGTCCATTTTTTTTACCTGGTCGCGTGGTTCTTCGGGTAGAAAAATCGGCGCCGGCTCCCGGTCCAAAATCGAAGTTGGACGTTTCCGAAAACACAGGCTCCCGGTCTAATTTTCTTCGAACCAGTGGCGATTGGAAGGTGGGTTTGTTTTTGTGGGATTCAAACCCAGGACCTTCTGTATGGCAAGCAAACGCGTTACCACTGGGCTAACCCTGCCCCCTAAAAGTAAATGGGTTATGGAATATGCCCCAGGGCCAGGCTGTACTCACTTGGTGACATTAGAGTAGAGATTTTCCAGCTGTGCCAGGAGCAAGAAGTGAGTGGTGAAGAATACGAACGCCTTGGTTTGAATTAGACTCTCACAGATAGCCCACGCCAGACTTGTACCTTCGTCAATGGAAGTACCTCAAAACAGAATTACAATTTGATTTAAAAGCAATTTCTTCGTTCTGTTTACCCCCTCTAGTTCATTTTTAAAACATCCCCAGAAAACGATATTCCAAGTTACAAAAATAGGGATACCCACTTACCCCTATTTTTGACCTGCTCGGTGGTGCGGGCGTAGTGGTCAAGACGCTCGCCTGGTAAACAGGAGGGCGGGGGTTCGATCCCAGCTGAGGCATCGAATTTCTCATTTATTTGAGACGAAATGTTTCTTGGAGTCTTTGTTGAGGGAGGTGGGCTCATAGCAGAGACTCAGGAGACGTTCTATGTCTGAGAATTTCTTCAGACTTGTCTGTGTAAATAGAAAAGGAGCGTTAATAGCCCACCTCTGTGGCTAAATGGTCAAGAGGACTGACTCTCAACCTGGAGGGGCTGGGTTCGAATTCCGGCCAGGGCGGATAGGCATGGATGTAAAAGAATGTGCCTTGAAGTAATGTAAAGCGGTTTCAAGGTACCATTTCTTTAAAAAAAAAGGAGCGTCAGTAGAAAAGGAGTTTAAAAGCTTGTCACAAACTTTATGACTTGACATGGACTAGAACCACCAACTTCTGGACTCTCGATCGGAGTCAAATCCTGGATACGATCTTGACTACACAACTGAGGTTCAGAAATTACCTGTATTTCGCACAATATCCTAGGACTCTCAATAAGCTCACTAACACAGTCCAGTCTCTGCTTAATAACTCTACTATTACACGAGGGTTGAACTCGAACCACCAACCTTCAGATTCAAAACCCAACTTTCACTACTGAGGTTCAGAAATTAAATGTATTCCTTCAAAACTAAATTACATAAAGAACTTCTTTAGAAGAGTTCTTCTTTAGAAGAGTTCTTTAGTAGAGTTCCCATGACCGCTGCCGAGTTCCCCCGCTGAATAGCGAGGGATATCCTTTAAGTGAGGAATGCAGCGGGCCGTTTTTGCCCACCAGCCGCTTGCCAAAAAAACAAAATTACCTGTATTTCGCACAGTATCCTCGGATTTTCAATAAGCAATAATAGTTGTGTTAAGCATAAATGCTTGTCACAAATGTCGTTCCCTGCTGAATGCACTACGCTAAATTTTATGACTTGACTTGGACGCGAACCACCAACCTCCAGATCCGAAGTTCACTACACCACTGAGGAGGGAACATAATAATAAATAGCACATTCCCAAAGGAATTTAAAAAAAAAAAAAAAAAAAAAAAACAAAAAAAAACAAAACAAAATCTATGTACCTATGGGAAAAAATTGAACACTGAACAGCAGTTAGAGAAAAACAAAAAATACAAGTGTTCCTCTAATTTTGTCACCCAGTGAATGTTAAATCTTTTTACTTAAAAGTAAGTAATTATCCAATTTTTTGAATTCATTCATTTCAGGACAATGAAAATCAAAGCCCTCCTTGATTCTGTTCAGGAAAGTGTTCAAGACAAAATGTTCCCACTTTGGTTGGAGTTGTATGGGGATGACAGCACTACGCTAAATTTTATGACTTGACTTGGACTCGAACCACCAACCTCCAGATCCGAAGTTCACCGCGCTAACCACTACACCACTGAACATAATAATAAATAGCCCATTCCTAAAGGAATTTAGCTAAAAGTAGATAGCTACTCACTCAGTATTTGATCAGTGTGCGTCTGAAGTGGAGGTGAATCAAACTCATTCTCCCTCCCAACAGTAGAAGGCGAGGTGAAAACATCTCCGAGATTTCTTTCGCCAGAAATCTCATTCCCCACTGTTCGGGCGTTTCCGTTTTTTCTCCCGAAGTTCGGCGAAAATTCCGGACTCAGCAGTCTCAAGTACTTCTCGTTTCGCTCTTCGTCAGGTGTGTTGCCTCTTCCACCGTTTTGTAAACCAGTGGCGATTGGAAGGTGGGTTTGGCGAAGTAGAGGACAGAATAGTGGCGGCTTGCAGAAGTGGTACTCGAGGCTGATACAACGGGAGATTCTGCTGGATCAGAGAATATAAAAAAAATAATTAAAATATCATTAATTTTGTGGTGCATCAAAAGCTTATTCACAACTTTATGGATATTATCTATTGAGGATAAAATTCCATACCTCGGCTGGGATTGAACCCACGCCCTTCTGTTTACCAGGCGAGCGCCTTGACCACTACACCACCGATCAGAATATCATTAATTTTGTGGTGAATCAAAAGCTTATTCACAACTTTATGGATATTATCTTATATTATAAAATCAAGATCCATTCACTTTTTCACATTTCATATTCCACACTGATCGCTCTATCTCGAGAACCACAACACCTAGAAAGCTGAAATTTGGTAGGAATATTCCTTTTATGGTCTAGGTCTGCAATAAGAAAGGATTTTGCGAAAATCTAAACCGATCCTGAGATATGATCTGAAATTTAGTAGGAATATTCCTTTTATGGTCTAGGTGTGCAATAAGAAAGGATTTTACGAAAATCTAAACCGATCCTGAGATATGATCTATTTTTGATCGCTAAAATCTCCACCATAAGAAATCCACAGAGTGCAGAGACTGCGGGAGAGAAATGTTCCGCTCTCGACCAACATTTTGAGTTTCGTTTATGTTTTTAGTTTGATAACCATGCAGCTAATAGGGAGCGCGCAGCGGGACCGTATTTTTTATTTGTCCTCCTCTCTTCGATTTTCGGATAAGACTTCCCTCTGTCAAACATCTTGAAAAATAATAGGGGGATGACAAGAATATCATCAATGAAAGATTTGACACTGTACAAGGTAAGAAGGTATTCTTTATGACATTGCCAAAATTTTCAAAAATCAAAACAAGTTTTTCTTCTCTATTACTTAGGTACCTACAGTTGCCTAAAAAGGTGGCGAAGTTCGGCGAAAATTCCGGACTCAGCAGTCTCAAGTACTTCTCGTTTCGCTCTTCGTCAGGTGGGGGATGACAAGAATATCATCAATGAAAGATTTGACACTGTACAAGGTAAGAAGGTATTCTTTATGACATTGCCAAAATTTTCAAAAAATAAAACAAGTTTTTCTTCTCTATTACTTAAGTACAGTTGCCTAAAAAGGTGTGTGTTGTCAAGAAGAAATTGTTAAAAGAATCAGATTTGTTATTGTCATTATAATATTTCATATTTTATTATTGTCCTGTGATTCACAATGGTGTTGAGAAAAATAAAGATGGGAAGCATGATCGCTTTCACTGGTTTGTTGAGTTTCGCAGTTCGATTTTGCGTACGAAGATCGACTTTCTGAAACTAAATCAAAAATCAATCTAATCTCAAATTCTTTGTGGTAAAGAAGAGCTTTTTCACAACTTTAGTGGATATCCCAACATTACTAAGTGCCTCCTTTGGAATCAATTTCCACATTTCAATAATCTTTCTACACTGGTAATACTGCCACTGGTCGCTACTCGATTAAAGTAGCTACTCAATTGTCCTCACGAGGCTGAGCTGAGTGCACCCCGAACTCCAAACACAGAGCCGAAAATCGTCAGGTGTGTTGCCTCTTCCACCGTTTTGCTGAGTTGGACACCGCGTGAAAGCATCCAAGTTCACTCCATGATCGCTTTCACTGGTTTGTTGAGTTTCGCAGTTCGATTTTGCGTACGAAGATCGACTTTCTGAAACTAAATCAAAAATCAATCTCAAATTCTTTGTGGTAAAGTAGAGCTTTTTCACAACTTTAGTGGATATCCCACATTACTAAGTGCCTTCTTTGCAATCAATTTCCATATTTCAATAATCTTTCTACACTGGTAATGCTGCCACTGGCCGCTACTCGATTAAAGTAGCTATTCAATTGTCTTCACGAGGCTGAGCTGAGTGCACCCCGAACTCCAAACACAGAGCCGAAAAAAACCTCGGCCCCGCCGGGAATGGAACCCGGGCCTCCTGCGTGCAAGCCTAGTGTGATACCCACTCGGCCACGGAGGCTACTTACTTTCTGAAACTATTCTATCCAACTGATCCACCGCTGTGGCGTTCGCGAGCTCACCGTTGAGGTAGTTATCCTTGGGGATTTCGTTGTTATTCAAATCCGTTGAGTCTGAGCTTGTTTCGAAAATCGCGGACATTTCAGTGGGACAAGAACCAGGAGCAGAACGTTGTTGTACTCGGGCAGGCAGGTTTTACGAATGTAGTCCAGCCCTGAAGGAGAAAAAAGAACAAGCTAGGAGACGTTAAACAGAGAGTAGACTAGCGTCTGAAGATGGGAAGGTCCAGATATCAATGCTAAAATTTTGGATACTTGTCCAGAAGTTACATCAATGGAAAATTGCTACAAAAAGGAGCTGTCACAAATGAGCAGAGTGTTGTTATAAGGTTAGGTTAAACGCAAAAAGAATACATTCACAATATTTGAGCAGTGACCAGTGTTATAGGGTTAGGTTAAACACTAGAAGGAGATTTCTTTTCCACTGTTGTGGATCCCAAATAATGACCAATTTGTAATAAATTTAAATTTTCATAGATGGGAAGGTCCAGATATCAATGCTAAAATTTTGGATACTTGTCCAGAAGTTACATCAATGGAAAATTGCTACAAAAAGGAGCTGTTACAAATGAGCAGAGACCAGTGTTGTTATAAGGTTAGGTTAAACACAAAAAGAATACATTCACAATTTTTGAGCAGTGACCAGTGTTATAGGGTTAGGTTAAACACTAGAAGGAGATTTCTTTTCCACTGTTGTGGATTCCAAATAATGACCAATTTGTAATAAATTTAAATTTTCAAGTAAATTCCAATTTGTATGTGGGGCTGATTTTTTCAGGAGGGGTGAGTGATCTCATCAAAGAAATGATCCGGGAGGAAGAGGAAAATAAAGCCGAATATCTGATGAAGTATGATTCCCTCCTGCGTGAAGCTACCACATTGGAGTCTGAGCTCAATATAGTGGTTCCCCAGAGATACGAGCCGAATGAATCTTTGTGCGTGAAGATTCATCACTTGGAACTGGACCTTGAGGATCATCGTCGTGTGAGAAAAGAGCGCATGGATAAGCTGCTTCAATTCCAAACAGAGGTAAAGTACTAAAATAAGAAGAGAATAGGTCTTCACCTGTAAATAAACGAAATTATTGATGGAAAAGAGTCAACATGTTTCAGCATCTCATGATGCCATCCTCAGGACTAAATTGAAAAATTGCAATGAAATAAAAATATAAACAAACCATAAACGCATGACATTATAAACCAAAACCACATATGATAAAAAGGAGGAGTTAAATGTAATATGTACTTAAACGAAATTATTGATGGAAAAGAGTCAACATGTTTCAGCATCTCATGATGCCATCCTCAGGACTAAATTGAAAAATTGCAATGAAAGAAAAATATAAACAAACCATAAACGCATGACATTATAAACCACATATGATAAAAAGGAGGAGTTAAAGTAACATTAACAAGTAACATTATTACTTTATCTCCACATATGGAGGGTAAAGTAATAATAAGAGTGAGAGTTGAGATAATATGAAAAATACTTAAATGTATGGTTTTGATTTGATATTTAGTTTGGAGGATAGCACAACTGCCTTGTAAGTGCTAGGTCATGGGTTCATATTAAACAGATAACTGATGAGGTTGTTCTTGGAACAGCTGATTTTCCATAGTCCTCCTTCTCTCTTCAACTTTGGGATGATAAGACCTCTGTCAACAGATCCCTCTCTCAAACCTCTTAGAGTGTAAAATTATCAAAGTGCCATTATGTATGTAATAATTCTGAAACAATACTAATGATAATTAATAATATTCCAATTATTATTTTATATTTCAGGAGAAAGCTCTCTGCTCGAAGCTGGAGCAGGGCACACAATACTCTGTTCTCACCACAGTCCCCTCGGAAGCAACACTTGATGAAATCCATTCCTATCTGCAATCTCTACAAGCTGAGCTCAAAAAACGTGAGACTAAATACAACGCTATTCGTATGGAAATTACACAACTGTGGAGCTCCCTCCAAGTTCAACCCAAGGGTAGTTTTGAGGTAAAGAAATTTCTCCCTATAAGTAAAACAGATGTGGCCTGCAATGCTTTCAGGGTGAGCCCCTCGGGCTTGATTCTTGCTGAAATCCATTCCTATCTGCAATCTCTACAAGCTGAGCTCAAAAAACGTGAAACTAAATACAACGCTATTCGTATGGAAATTATACAACTGTGGAGCTCCCTCCAAGTTCAACCCAAGGGTAGTTTTGAGGTAAAGAAATTTCTCCCTATAAGTAAAACCGATTTCCAACTAGCGGCCCGCGGGCCACATGCGGCCTGCGATGCTTTCAGGGTGGCCCCTCGGGCTTAATTTTTGCTCTTTTTCTATGGATTGAACTCCGAAAATGGAGCATCCACCCCCCATCCCCTCAAGAAAATTCTGCTCCTTTGTGTATGTGGCCTGCATAGTACCTGTCAATGTAGCATGTGGCCCATAGTACCTGTCAATGTAGCATACACATGGAAGTTGGAAATCCCTGGAATAGAATATACTTACTGTTTATACTGAAAGAATGAAACTGAAAAGTTCAGTGGGACATCCATCGTCATATAGTTCAACGTGTTTTCCGTTCAATTGTTCAACAATGTCACTGTTGACTTGTTCACCATTGTCATCGTAGAATCGCTCAACATCCTCATGGTCATCTTGACTTGGCGTTGCGAAATCCTGCACATTGTTGTTTTCGTCTGAACAAGACGTAAATCGGTTACCATGCGATGCAGAAGAACGCTCAGTGGGACATCCATCGTCATATAGTTCAACGTGTTTTCCGTTCAATTGTTCAACAATGTCACTGTTGACTTGTTCACCATTGTCATTGTAGAATCGCTCAACATCCTCATGGTCATCTTGACTTAACGTTGCGAAATCCTGCACATTGTTGTTTTCGTCTGAACAAGACGTAAATCGGTTACCATGCGATGCAGAAGAACGATTTTCGGTACAAAACGAAGAATTCAGTACAGAATAATAGTCACATCGTCCGATCTGTTGAAAATCATCCCTATTTCGCTTCGTTCTTTTAGGGTGGAACAGAAAATCACTGCTGTCGCTGGAGTGTGGGGGGATTATATCACGGTTGTTTGCTGGATAGGGGACGCCCTGTCTATTTTCACGAATGGCATCACGAAGGTTTTGTCTGTTTTGTTTTCCTGTAATGTCTATTCCAGTGCTCTTCCAGGAGCGATTTGCACACGGATCGTCACGCATATTTATGTGATTACGTTCGATTGCGTTATCATTAAGTACGTTTACGTTATTGTTTCTACGGTTTTTCTCGATTTGGTTCGGGTCTGACTGGTTGGGGTCTGTATTTGAGAACAAATTAAGTGGCGGGAACTCTGGATTGTAGACGCTTACAGTGGCATCAATTGACTCGATCCAACCAGTCTGATCAACGTCGGAATTGCAGTCTTCGTTTCTAGTCTGAATAATTCGATTTTGATCCGTTTCAAACCAATTAGTTGGCGCGGGACCATACCGGGAATTGTTCTCGGTGGTGTGACTATGCCGGGAATTGTTCTCGTTGGTGTGACTGTACCGGGAAAGGGGAACGATATTTGTGACAAGCATGTATGTAAGTATGCTTAACACAATTAAAAATTCTTACCTCTCCTTGTCGCAAGCTTTATCCTCGAGATCAATCAGGTCCCGCCACAATTCAAACCTCTTTTCCAACAGATCAAAGAATTTGGACTAGTCTACTCCCTGTTTAGAGTCCCTCAGCCAGGCAAAAATAAATAACGAAAGTACCTAGGTACTTGTTGAAAAAAAAATAATAATAATAAATACCCTCCCTGCTTTTTCTCCTCAGGTTTTGGAGAAGCATGAGAAGGAAGTAGAGAACGTGAAGCAGTACTATGAAGAAAACAGGGACATATTTGATCTGTTGGAAAAGAGGTTTGAATTGTGGCGGGACCTGATTGATCTTCAAATTTCTTGACCCCGCCGGGAATCGAACCCGGGTCTCCCGCGTGCAAGGCGAGTGCAGTGACCACTGCGCCATGGGAGCTGACAAAAGGAGGAGTTAAAGTAACATTAACAAGTAACATAATTACTTTATCTCCACATATAGAGGGTAAAGTAATAATAAGAGTGAAAGTTGAGATAATATGAAAAATACTTGAATGTATGGTTTTGATTTGATATTTAGTTTGGAGGATAGCACAACTGCCTTGTAAGTGCTATGTCATGGGTTCATATTAAACAGATAACTGATGAGGTTGTTCTTGGAACAGCTGATTTTCCGTAGTCCTCCTTCTCTCTTCAACTTTGGGATGATAAGACCTCTGTTGACAGATCCCTCTCTAAAACCTCTTAGAGTGTAAAATTATCAAAGTGCCATTATGTATGTAATAATTCTGAAACAATACTAATGATAATTAATAATATTCCAATTATTATTTTGATATTTCAGGAGAAAGCTCTCTGCTTGAAGCTGGAGCAGGGCACACAATACTCTGTTCTCACCACAGTCCCCTCGGAAGCAACACTTGCTGAAATCCATTCCTATCTGCAATCTCTACAAGCTGAGCTCAAAAAACGTGAAACTAAATACAACGCTATTCGTATGGAAATTACACAACTGTGGAGCTCCCTACAAGTTCAACCCAAGGGTAGTTTTGAGGTAAAGAAATTTCTCCCTATAAGTAAAACAGCGATTTCCAACTAGCGGCCCGCGGGCCACATGTGGCCTGCGATGCTTTCAGGGTGGGCCCCTCGGGCTTGATTTTTGCTCTTTTTCTATGGATTGAACTCCGAAAATGGAGCATCCACCCCCATCTCCTCGAAAAAATTCTGCTTCTTTGTGTATGTGGCCTGCATACCTAGTACCTGTAAATGTAGCATGTGGCCCACATAAACATGGAAGTTGGAAATCCCTGGAATAGAATATACTGTTTATACTAAAAGAATGAAACTGAAAAGTCCCTTTACTCCCACAGTCTAAACAAGGTCTTATGTTTGTATTTCGTACAGAACAGGTGTATATTTTATAATAAAAACTTTGCCTAAATTAATAATATTAAAATTAACTTCTTACCTATCTTGTTGCAGTTGCAAGTTAAGGAGAACACTCTAGCGGACAAACTTGGAACTGAAAACCTGCTTAAACTGGACGAGCTCAAGACTAAACTACATGGTGTGCATGAGGCCATGAAGGCGGAACTGGAGAGTCTCAAATACCAGCTGAGCACACTCTGGACGCGGCTTGACACAAAGGTATGGTTCAAAGATGAGAAAGGGCTGTGAAAATACTGAATGCTTATTTCTACTCTTTCAGGCTGAAGGGTAAAAAAAGTAAAGATTTACGTCATATTCACTGTTCACGGTAAGTCAATTTATATTTGGAATTTATATTCAAATTATAAACATCAATATTTTCCAGGGAATTTCATGGAAACTGGAAAAGGTGCTCTATTTAACTGTTGGTATAATGTGACAGTCTAAATCAAAATACTCTAAATAAAGCCCTATATACTTATCTTTTTCTCTCTTCGACTGATCACTGGACTAACAATAAATTATATAGTGTTTCACTAAATCTTGAAAAAAAAAGTCGATTTTTTGGACTTGGTCTTACCCATTCAAATAAAAAACGCCTAACGTTAGAAACACACTACTATCACTTTCCGTGAGCTCATGGGTAGTCAGAAAGATGTAGTTCAAAGTTTTCCCATAATATTGTAGGTAATATCGTTAATTATAGCCACACTGTCCTCACGTGACGTGACAGTAGTGTAGCTGTCCTGAACGAAATTACCTACAATATTATGGGAAAACTTTGAACTACATCTGTCTGACCCCTATGAGCTCACATGACGTGACGTGAGGTGATAATAGTGTGTGTTCTACCTTCACGTTACGCAGCAAAATATCACGATGAGAAAACACAAGCGCAGTTCATCGCTGTCCAAAATCTCCAACCCTCGCGATGATAACGAGTCACTTTCTGGTCTCTCTATATCCTCTGTGCTGAAGTCTTCCCTATCGCATGAATCCATAGACAATGTGCTCTTAGATACGCCCCCTGTGGGGAAACGATGTAAGTTATGTGTTGGGTCTAGGACTTTAAGGTGGTGGTTATACACAGAGCTAGGCTATGCTTGGAAGTAGAAGAAGAAATATCGGTTATAGTAAAGAAAAAAACAGGGGGGAAATCAATTCAAGCTTGGCCTAACCCTGAGTAATTGTGTATAACCACCACCTAAAGGACAAATTTAAGTGTGGAAATTTTGTTGTTATGGTGATATGTGTTTTGTTTTTACAATGTTTGTGTTGAGGTGATTATACCTGGCCCTGTGTATAAGAGACAAATTTAAACGTGGAATCGGTTTGTTTTTGTGTTGATATGGGTTTTCTTCTGTGCTAAAGTCTTCCCTGTCGCATGAATCCATAGACAATGTTCTCTTAGATACGCCCCCTGTGGGGAAACGATGTAAGTTGTGTGGGGCCAAGGACTTTGAAGGTTAAGGGACAGACTTAAGTGTAGGAAGTTGGGTGTGTTTTTATGTTGATGTGTGTTTTGGTGTATGGTTTTGTATTATCATTATTACCCCCCCCCCCTCCTTCCAGCGATTGAAAGCTTTTTTTTATATTTATAATTATAATTAATATCTAATATATCTTATATTATAAGAACGAGATCCATTCACTCATTCACATTTCACAGTTCACATTTCACATTTC
This sequence comes from Diaphorina citri, assembly GCF_000475195.1. Taxonomy (NCBI): domain Eukaryota; kingdom Metazoa; phylum Arthropoda; class Insecta; order Hemiptera; family Psyllidae; genus Diaphorina; species Diaphorina citri. Next base: position 192,968 of record NW_007377609.1, on the reverse strand, counting down.
ATAGTTCACACACTGATCGCTCTATCTCTAGAACCACAACACCTAGAAAGCTGAAATTTGGTAGGAATATTCCTTTTATGGTCTAGGTGTGCAATAAGAAAGGATTTTGCGAAAATCTAAACCGATCCTGAGATATGATCAATTTTTGATCGCTAAAATCACCATAAATACACAGAGTGCAGCTGCAGAGACTGCGGGAGAGAAAACTTTTCCTCACTCGCCTAATATTTGAGTTTCGTTTATGTTTTTAGTTTGACAACCA
>NW_007377609.1:167691-192657 GCF_000475195.1 Diaphorina citri | reverse complement strand
GCATCGCAAGTAAAATTTTTTTAAAAAAAAAAAAAAAAAAAAAAAAAGTCAAACGAAGAAGCCAAGACTGCTTCTTTCGAAAATCATTTTTATTATTATTATTATTAGGATCTTTAAACTTAAATGTAATTGCATTAAATGAAAAATGCAATTACATAAACATTTACACTTATAAATAGGTACCTAGTTGGTTTACAGGCGAGGAAAAAATAATCGTGTTTGAATTGTTTTACGAAGTGTGCGTTCCAAAATAAGTTAACAAAAACTTTTTCCAAATAGGTACATAAAATAATAAAAACAAGAGAGTGACTACACTGTCCTCTTTCATCATTGTAGGGAATAATAAAAGTTCAAAAGTGTAGTGCCTTTAAAGGCCGAAAGCCAACCTGCCAACAGTGCATACTTTCTGTTTTGTGATCTGTGGTGATCATTTCGCAAATAGGGATAACAGCTCTGTTAGCTTAAGAGAGTGGTAGCACTAACAGGGCTGTTATCATTTTGCGTTTCACCAACAAGAACACCTGTTATGTGAAGCTAACAGTCAGTTAAGATAATTTAGGCTAGTATAGTATAAAAAGTTAGCACAGAGATGTAAGACAACAAGAAAATTCTGCTTGGGTCAATAAACATTTTAATCTCATTGAAAACTAAAGACAAATAATTCTCTAAAAAGGACATAGGAGAAAGAAGCGTGGTAGAACGTAACAAACAAGTTTACTTTTCCACAAGTTTGGCCATGCCTCGGGATGAACTAGCGGGATTCCGGAGCGAAGCGACGGAATTCAGCTAGTAAAATAATAAAAACAAGAGAGTGACTACACTGTCCTCTTTCATCATTGTAGGTTGTAGGGAATAATAAAAGTTCAAAAGTGTAGTGCCTAAAGGCCGAAAGCCAACCTGCTAACAGTGCATACCAAAACATCCTCCGCCAGCCACTTCTCACCAGGACGTACGTTAATTTCATCCCCACTTCTCTCTCTCTCTCTCTCCATCCACAGAATCAGCTGGATGTCGGCACAGCCCTCAACTCTACGTACGACTCGAAAAAGTCCGCGCCGAGCTCCGAAGACGCCCCCGTCAAGAGCACCCCGAAGCCCGCCTCCAAACTCAAACTGCCCGCGCGGAGCAAGCTCCTCTCGCCCAAGGTGAAAGCGCGCGGCCCTACTAGCGGAAGGAAAGCTCCCGCCCCGGCAGCGGGATTGACTCCGCGGGGGAACGCGACGCTCACGCGGTCGAGATCTCAGAGTCACCTGACCCCGCGGGGCAATACCACGCTCACGCGGTCACGGACTCAGACTCAGCTCACCCCCCATACGCCGCGACACAAGTTACCGTTTATATTTTGAGAGCCCGTAGGTTTGTACGTTAGGGGAGGGTCATTGATCAAGAAATGGCCGTAAGTTTGTACGATAGAGAGGATTGGAGAGTGTCGGGTCCACAAAGTGAATTTAAACTCGGTTTAAGTTTAACTCTCGGATTAAACAATCTGATTGGTTGATTAAAATTCCTACCAAATTTCAGCTTTCTAGGTGTTGTGGTTCTAGAGATAGAGCGATCAGTGTGTGAACTATGAAATGTGAAATGTGAACTGTGAAATGTGAATGAGTGAATGGATCTCGTTCTTATAATATAAGATATATTAGATATTAATTATAATTATAAATATAAAAAAAAGCTTTCAATCGCTGGAAGGAGGGGGGGGGGGTAATAATGATAATACAAAACCATACACCAAAACACACATCAACATAAAAACACACCCAACTTCCTACACTTAAGTCTGTCCCTTAACCTTCAAAGTCCTTGGCCCCACACAACTTACATCGTTTCCCCACAGGGGGCGTATCTAAGAGAACATTGTCTATGGATTCATGCGACAGGGAAGACTTTAGCACAGAAGAAAACCCATATCAACACAAAAACAAACCGATTCCACGTTTAAATTTGTCTCTTATACACAGGGCCAGGTATAATCACCTCAACACAAACATTGTAAAAACAAAACACATATCACCATAACAACAAAATTTCCACACTTAAATTTGTCCTTTAGGTGGTGGTTATACACAATTACTCAGGGTTAGGCCAAGCTTGAATTGATTTCCCCCCTGTTTTTTTCTTTACTATAACCGATATTTCTTCTTCTACTTCTAAGCATAGCCTAGCTCTGTGTATAACCACCACCTTAAAGTCCTAGACCCAACACATAACTTACATCGTTTCCCCACAGGGGGCGTATCTAAGAGAACATTGTCTATGGATTCATGCGACAGGGAAGACTTTAGCACAGAAGAAAACCCATATCAACACAAAAACAAACCGATTCCACGTTTAAATTTGTCTCTTATACACAGGGCCAGGTATAATCACCTCAACACAAACATTGTAAAAACAAAACACATATCACCATAACAACAAAATTTCCACACTTAAATTTGTCCTTTAGGTGGTGGTTATACACAATTACTCAGGGTTAGGCCAAGCTTGAATTGATTTCCCGTCGAGAAAAAAACTTTGGGAATTTTTTCCTGGAAAAATCCCCATCTTACTGGACTATAAGGTTAACGTGCATGTATTCTTCTTTTCCTGACTAGTTTTAATGTATCTCTAATATGCAAGAAAAGGTTATTTTTTCCAACACTTTTTGTGGTCTGTCTATATCTTTGTGTATCTATTTTTTTCTGAATAAAATTTAATCATAGTTTATGCACAAGAAAAAAACCTTGCTTTTTTTATCTGAATTTCGGTCATTTTAGTAAACTACTGCTAGCAGATTGATTTTTTTTTTTTTTTTTTCAAGAGGTTTGATAGAGGAAACTGTAACTGCCAGGGTCTTATCCTTCCGAAATCGAAGAGAGAAGGAAAAAATCGGATGAAACTCAAATGTGAACGGACCTTTACGTGATTTATCGCAAGAGGGGAAATGGGTCACACGTGTTTTCTTATCAAAGAAATGCTAGCTTCACGAATGTAAACAAAAGTAAAACGCGAGACAGGAGACAGCGTGACTGCAAGCGTTTCGCAGGTTTGACAGGTTTCGTTTCGCTTTTGGCCGTTCGGCGAAAAAAAGTTGTGGATTTTCGACCGTTTTGAGCAGAGGGATGTCAAAATGAGGAACCCATTTTCAGGAACTAGCAAACCAGAAGGTAAGTTATGTTTCGTAATGTTTTGAAGAACCACGCATGAACCAATTGTAGTGCTTATCTGATAATCAACCCCTCCTGGACAGTCACATTCCTGAATAAAATGGGATGGGTTTCCTCAAGCTCTGGTAAACCATTTTACAGTGTCCCAGATTTCTACGGTCTATGCGGTCATAAGAGTGAGTCCGGTACTTGTGCAGAAGTCACGTCCGTGGAATACTGCTACCAAAGGAACTGGCACAAATGAGCAGTGACCCTGGTTATTATAGGGTTAGGTTAAACACAAGAAGGAGTTTTCACAATTAGAGCAGTGATTAGTGTTATTATAGGGTTAGGTTAAATACAAAAAGGAGCTTTTCTTTTCCACGGACGTGACTTCTGCATACTTACCGTGAGTCCTTCTAGTCTGGCTGGGGGACTTGAAACATGGAGTAGACCAGCTTAGTCTGGCTGGAATAGGGAGTAGAGTGAGTAGACAAGCTTTAGTCTGGATGGGGGGCTTAAACAGGGAGGGTACTAGCCTGAAATTTCCCTGGCTAAAGAAAGAGATTAATTACTCAGAAGTTATGACAGTGAAAAAGGAAGCTCCTTCTTATGTTTAACCTAACGCCATAATAGCACTGGTAACTATCACTCAAATTGTGAAAGCTACTTTTTGCACACCTAACCCTATTATAACATTGGTTACTACTCATTTCTGACAGTTCCTTTACATACTTAGCAATTTTTCACTGTTGTGGCTTCTGAAATTGTACCTACCTACCATAAAAAGCAATGGTTGAGTGCTAGGGAGCATCTACTTGGTTCCAGACAGAACAAGTAAATATGGTTTCAATCAACTGTGATGTTGACACACCTTCATTCTTAAATACCCACTTTTGTCCTAGATGAAACGACTAGCACCAAGCCTGTGTTCTAAGGAGAACGTCAAGAATGCAAGGGTAAGACACAGACCACAGGAGTCTAATGTAGCAGTTTCATTGGTACGAATTAAAAACGGCGGTCAGAAAAAAGGAATCTTTTTTTTTTATTATTATTATTAATTATTTTTTAGAGAGAGGTATTTTGTTGTTGTTCACATTACCATCGCGTGACGTGACGTAACGTAACGAGATGGTAATGTGACTGTCCTGAAAGAAATCACCTACAATTTTATGGGAAAACTTGTAACTTAGAGAGAGGTATTTTGTTGTTGTTCACATTACCATCGCGTGACGTGACGTAACGTAACGAGATGGTAATGTGACTGTCCTGAAAGAAGTCACCTACAATATTATGGGAAAACTTGTAACCTAAGGAGAACGTCAAGAATGCAAGGGTAAGACACAGACCACAGGAGTCTAATGTAGCAGTTTCATTGGTACGAATTAAAAACGGCGGTGAAACATCAGAAAAAAGGAATCTTTTTTTTTATTAATTAATTTTTAGAGAGAGGTATTTTGTTGTTGTTCACATTACCATCGCGTGACGTGACGTAACGAAATGGTAACTGTCCTGAAAGAAGTCACCTACAATATTATGGGAAAACTTGTAACTACATCTCTCTGACTCCCCATGAGCTCACGTGACGTGACGTGATGTTAGTGTGTTTCTACCTTAACACGTTTATTTTCCTCCCCCAGAAAAACGTCGTGAGTGCCTCGCAAACCACCGCCAAGTCCAAACTTCTCGGCCAGACTGTGACCGCGCGTCACACCCCAGGTCGAAACAACACACTGAAACGGAAAGGGGACGCCACGCCTTCTGAACCTACGAAGAGGGGCCGACTGCTCGAATCTGCAGCTAGACACCCTGTAAGTAATATACCGGGAACAGAGGAGTCCTGTTCCCCAAAGGACCTGTCACTCCTTGTCCAGCTAAAATTGATAATACACTGGTGTGGGGAAAAAATGGAGCGAACATTACACGACTTTACTTTTTTTACCATAATATCTCAAAGTTAAACTATCTCAAAGTCTGGCTGGGGGACTTTAAACAGGGAGTATACCAGCCTGAATTTCTCTTGCTAAAGAAATAGCAAAGGTTGAGTGCAAAGGCCATCCACACGTAAAATTTTCTAGCCAAAACCAAATGTCAGCCCAAAGCAATCAACCTAGTTAGGTCTGATTGAGAGTCTGACGAAAAACGCCGACCCCGTCTGTACACGGGAAAAGACGAAGAAAAAGAAGACTGGAGTGGGGAAAAAATGGTGCTAATATTACACGACTTTGCTTTTTTTTACCATAATATGTACCTATCTCAAACCGTGTTGTGTCGTGAAGGCGGTCAAAATTCTAAGGCCTTATCGTCCCGAAAGTAAAGAGATGATTCCTTCTCTCTTCGCTTTGGACTGGATAAAAGAAAGCCAACCCCTCTGAGAACGTACGTTATCTGTTTAGGGATAAAATCTTCGTAAAACTAATTTAACCCCTTCATTCTTCTTCTTTTTCTTTGTCTTTTCCCGTGTAAAGACAGGGTCGGTTTTTTTCGTCAGCCTCTCAATCAGCTCTAACTAGGGTAATTGCTTTGGACTGACATTTGGTTTTGGCTAAAAATTTTACGAGTGGATGCCCTTCGCACGCAACCTTTGCTATTTGTTTAGCAAGGGAAATTCAGGCTAGTATATTCCCTATTTAATGTCCCCCAGCCAGACTACGCTGGTATACTCCCTGTTTAAAGTCCCCCAGCCAGACATTTTAACCCAGGCTAGTATATTCCCTATTTAAAGTCCCCCAGCCAGACTACGCTGGTATACTCCCTGTTTAAAGTCCCCCAGCCAGACATTTTAACCTCTTCATTCCCGTGTTGTGTTTCAGTTACTTCCCACCCCAGTCACAAGTTCAGCCACCAAGAGGAATCTAGCTGGGGGTTCGAGCCCTGCCTCTTCGGTTCTTTCATATTCACTGTTCACGGTAAGTCAATTTATATTTGGAATTTATATTCAAATTATAAACATCAATATTTTCCAGGGAATTTCATGGAGACTGGAAAAGGTGCTCTATTTAACTGTTGGTAAGTATAATGTGACAGTCTAAATCAAAATACTCTAAATAAAGCCCTACTTATACTTATCTTTTTCTCTCTTCGACTGATCACTGGACTAACAATAAATTATATAGTGTTTCACTAAATCTTGAAGAAAAAGTCGATTTTTTGGACTTGGTCTTACCCATTCAAATAAAAAACGCCTAACGTTAGAAACACACTACTATCACGTCCCGTGAGCTCATGGGTAGTCAGAGAGATGTAGTTCAAAGTTTTCCCATAATATTGTAGGTAATATCGTTAATCATAGCCACACTGTCCTCACGTAACGTGACAGTAGTGTAGCTGTCCTGAACAAAATTACCTACAATATTATGGGAAAACTTTGTACTACATCTGTCTGACTCCTATGAGCTCACATGACGTGACGTGAGGTGATAATAGAATAGAATATACCCTGTTTATACTGCCAGAATGAGACTGAAAAGTCCCTTTACTCCCGCAGTCTAAACAAGGTCTCATGTATTTGGTACAAAATAGGTGTGTTTTTTATAAATTAAAACCTTCACGTTACGTAGCAAAATATCACGATGAGAAAACACAAGCGCAGTTCATCGCTGTCCAAAATCTCCAACCCTCACGATGATAACGAGTCACTTTCTGGTCTCTCTATATCCTCTGTGCTGAAGTCTTCCCTATCGCATGAATCCATAGACAATGTGCTCTTAGATACGCCCCCTGTGGGGAAACGATGTAAGTTATGTGTTGGGTCAAGGACTTTAAGGTGGTGGTTATACACAGAGCTAGGCTATGCTTGGAAGTAGAAGAAGAAATATCGGTTATAGTAAAGAAAAAAACAGGGGGGAAATCAATTCAAGCTTGGCCTAACCCTGAGTAATTGTGTATAACCACCACCTAAAGGACAAATTTAAGTGTGGAAAGTTTGGTTTGTTGTTATGGTGATATGTGTTTTGTTTTTACAATGTTTGTGTTGAGGTGATTATACCTGGCCCTGTGTATAAGAGACAAATTTAAACGTGGAATCGGTTTGTTTTTGTGTTGATATGGGTTTTCTTCTGTGCTAAAGTCTTCCCTGTCGCATGAATCCATAGACAATGTTCTCTTAGATACGCCCCCTGTGGGGAAACGATGTAAGTTGTGTGGGGCCAAGGACTTTGAAGGTTAAGGGACAGACTTAAGTGTAGGAAGTTGGGTGTGTTTTTATGTTGATGTGTGTTTTGGTGTATGGTTTTGTATTATCATTATTACCCCCCCCCCCTCCTTCCAGCGATTGAAAGCTTTTTTTTATATTTATAATTATAATTAATATCTAATATATCTTATATTATAAGAACGAGATCCATTCACTCATTCACATTTCACAGTTCACATTTCACATTTCATAGTTCACACACTGATCGCTCTATCTCTAGAACCACAACACCTAGAAAGCTGAAATTTGGTAGGAATATTCCTTTTATGGTCTAGGTGTGCAATAAGAAAGGATTTTGCGAAAATCTAAACCGATCCTGAGATATGATCAATTTTTGATCGCTAAAATCACCATAAATACACAGAGTGCAGCTGCAGAGACTGCGGGAGAGAAAACTTTTCCTCACTCGCCTAATATTTGAGTTTCGTTTATGTTTTTAGTTTGATAAATACAAGTTCGGCCATGCCTTTTCCACAAGTTTGGCCATGCCTCGGGATGAACTAGCGGGATTCCGGAGCGAAGCGACGGAATTCAGCTAGTAAAATAATAAAAACATCCTACGGCAGCCACTTCTCACCAGGACGTACGTTAATTTCATCCCCACTTCACTCTCTCTCCATCCACAGAATCAGCTCGATGTCGGCACAGCCCTCAACTCTACGTACGACTCGAAAAAGTCCGCGCCGAGCTCCGAAGACGCCCCCGTCAAGAGCACCCCGAAGCCCGCCTCCAAACTCAAACTGCCCGCGCGGAGCAAGCTCCTCTCGCCCAAGGTGAAAGCGCGCGGCCCTACTAGCGGAAGGAAAGCTCCCGCCCCGGCAGCGGGATTGACTCCGCGGGGGAACGCGACGCTCACGCGGTCGAGATCTCAGAGTCACCTGACCCCGCGGGGCAATACCACGCTCACGCGGTCACGGACTCAGACTCAGCTCACCCCCCATACGCCGCGACACAAGTTACCGTTTATATTTTGAGAGCCCGTAGGTTTGTACGTTAGGGGAGGGTCATTGATCAAGAAATGCCCGTAAGTTTGTACGATAGAGAGGATTGGAGAGTGTCGGGTCCACAAAGTGAATTTAAACTCGGTTTAAGTTTAACTCTCGGATTAAACAATCTGATTGGTTGATTAAAAAAAAAAAAAAAATCAGTCAATCAGAATGTTTAGTCCAAGAGTTTCACTTGAATGGAGTTTAAGCTCACTCTGTGGACCCGGGACCCGGGCATTAGTGGCTTGGTTTCTATTTTTCATTTGATAATTGAACATCTCTTCTGTTTTTGGCAAGGAAAAAAAAAAGTGTTCTTATTTTAGTACAGGAGACTTTTATTTTGTATAAAAAACCTAGGTACTTACTTGTGCTTTATTTTTATTATTGTTTAATGTTTAAATTTCTTCGGTAGGTACTTAGATAAGATGATGATTTGATTTATTACTGTAAAAATGTTATGCTTACTGTATGAGAAAGTGCAAACATATCTGAAAGTTTCTTTTGTCGATTTGCGTTTAATTTTAAGAGAAGTTTAATTTTACGATGATTTTATTATAGGTACCTAGATTAATTTTTGTGCTCTGTGGACCCGGGCATTAGTGGCTTGGTTTCTATTTTTCATTTAATAATTGAACATCTCTTCTGTTTTTGGCAAGAAAAAAAAAAGTGTTCTTATTTTAGTACAGGAGACTTTTATTTTGTATAGAAAACCTAGTTACTTACTTGGGCTTTATTTTTTTTAATGTTTAAATTAATTAAATTTCTTTGGTAGGTACTTAGATATGATGATGATTTAATTTATTACTGTAAAAATGTTATGCTTAGTGCATAAGAAAGTGCAAACATATCTGAAAGTTTCTTTTGTCGATTTGCGTTACTCCTTGTAAATTTTCGTTTTAATTTTAAGAGAAGTTTAATTTTACGATGATTTTATTATAGGTACCTAGATTAATTTTAAGAGAAGTTTTATTTTGCAATCATTTTAATTTTAGTTGTATGACGGATATTGATGTTCATGTTTGCTTTTCGTACGTACGAACATTGAGGCTGGTTTCTATTGAGCATGATCGGAACAGTCTCCGAGCATTCTCCTATCGTTCTCCGAGGTAGATTGTAGACCAAGATGTTTTACCGTTGATTCGTATAAGCTTAACCCATCCTTTAGGGCTGTTTGCCCCTACACCTAAGCCTCAGGGTGGGCTTTTTGTGTATATAATTTTATCGTATTGTCTGAACCATGTTTTAAGTAAAAATTCTAAGGTTAACGTGCATGTGCATTTTTAAAAAAAGCTCGCCAAAAAGCGACAAAGCGGCGCCTGGCGGAGTTAGCTCACCTCTGGCGAGGTGGCAAAGTTGAAATTCGAATTCAGCGCCAAAAAATACATATAAAACCGTCGAGAAAAAAACTTTGGGAATTTTTTCCTGGAAAAATCCCCATCTTACTGGACTATAAGGTTAACGTGCATGTATTCTTCTTTTCCTGACTAGTTTTAATGTATCTCTAATATGCAAGAAAAGGTTATTTTTTCCAACACTTTTTGTGGTCTGTCTATATCTTTGTGTATCTATTTTTTTCTGAATAAAATTTAATCGTAGTTTATGCAAAAGAAAAAAAAAACTTCTTTTATTATCTGAATTTCGGTCATTTTAGTAAACTACTGCTAGCAGATTGATTTTTTTTTTCAAGAGGTTTGATAGAGGAACTGTAACTGCCAGGGGTCTTGGTCTTATCCTTCCAAAATCGAAGAGAGAAGGAAAAAATCGGGTGAAACTCACAAGTGTGAACGGACCTTTACGCGATTTATCGCGAGAGGGGAAATGGGTCACACGTGTTTTCTTATCAAAGGAATGCTAGCTTCACGAATATAAAAAAGTAAACAAAAGTAAAACGCGAAACTGCAAGCGTTCCGCTTTTGGCCGTCCGGCGTAAAAAAAGTTGTGGATTTTCGACCGTTTTGAGCAGAGGGATGTCAAAATGAGGAACCCATTTTCAGGAACTAGCAAACCAGAAGGTAAGTTATGTTTCGTAATGTTTTGAAGAACCACGCATGAACCCATTGTAGTGCTTATCTGATAATCAACCCCTCCTGGACAGTCACATTCCTGAATGAAATGGGATGGGTTTCCTCAAGCTCTTTAAAGCTCTGGTAAACCATTTTACAGTGTCCCAGATTTCTATGCGGTCATAAGAGTGAGTCCTTCTAGTCTGGCTGGGGGACTTGAAACATGGAGTAGACCAGCTTAGTCTAGCTGGAATAGGGAGTAGAGTGAGTAGACAAGCTTTAGTCTGGATGGGGGACTTAAACAGGGAGGGTACTAGCCTGAAATTTCCCTGGCTAAAGGAAGAGATTAATTACTCAGAAGTTATGACAATGAAAAAGGAAACTCCTTCTTATGTTTAACCTAACGCCACAATAGCACTGGTAACTATCACTCAAATTGTGAAAGCTCCTTTTTGCACACCTAACCCTATTATAACAATGGTCACTACTCATTTCTGACAGTTCCTTTACATACTTAGCAATTTTTCACTGTTGTGGCTTCTGAAATTGTACCTACCTACCATAAAAAGCAATGGTTGAGTGCTAGGGAGCATCTACTTGGTTCCAGACAGAACAAGTAAATATGGTTTCAATCAACTGTGATGTTGACATACCTTCATACTTAAATACCCACTTTTGTCCTAGATGAAACGACTAGCACCAAGCCTGTGTTTGGAGATAAAATGAACAGTGTCAGCAAAGAGTGCACGCAGCTGAAACACCAGTATGACGAGTGCTTTCAAACTTGGTTCACCGAGAAGTTTCTCAAAGGAGACACAGACGACTCCATGTGTTCACCGCTGTTGAAAGTTTATCAATCTTGTGTACAGGTTTGTAATCTGAAATCTATGCAGAGATTTTTCCTTTTCCTTCACTGAGACTTTTTCACTTCTTTAATTAGTTTTTTTTTTTTCTGTGAATTTTTCTTGTATGACATTTCCCACTATGACTTTTTCTCCACTGAGGCCACCCCATTTTTTATTATTATTTTATTTTTTCCCCAATATTTTTGATATTTTATTACTGTCAGTTAGTCAGTATGTTAGTGTTAACAAACCTACTAACATGTATTTTAGTTAATTACCAAACTGTACTAATTCTAAAATCAAAAATAAAGAAGGAATACAAGATAGTAGAATGCCAATGGTTCTGAGAGCAAACCTTACCTGTTTAGGATAAAGTTTGTCCCAAGGGAGAATCAAACCCATGACCTGGCAGAACTTTACAAGGCAGACCAATGCAAATTAACAGAAGTATGTCTTTGGTTTTTATTTTTCAGAAAGCTATGAAAGAACAACAAATAGACTTGGGTGATGTTGTGAAAAATCATCTCAATACACCTGAAGAATGTAAACCTCCAAGCTAAAAAGAGCAATGATCTCTCCTTTGTGAACTTCTGCAATAAGAAAATTGTATATTATATTTTATGCATGTCTAGGTAATCTTAAATCATGAATTTTGGGGTTCTGTTGTTACTTTTTTCATTAAAAATTAACCTAAACTAGTCAAAATCGACATAGAATTAAATCTAAACTTTCCATCAACTCATGATGGGAAATTTTTTGTTAATGCTACTCACAACTCACAAGCATTTGTTCAACATACCATATACATTTTAACTTTACTTTTATGTTATATTAGTTATTTAATGAGAATTTTAAGTAGTTTTTAGAAAAGAAAAAAAATCTCTCATTCCATTTCTAGAAGAATAAAAAATGTGATTGAAAAAAAGTTACATTTTTACTATAAGGTGTAGGTACTATCAAACCCATGACCTGGAGCTTACGTCCTACCTTCCAAGCTAGGCTTGCTTTTAGGATTTTGTGTTCATTAAAGCTGTGTTAACACATAGTCAACGGCCGTTGACTATGCGAGGACAGAGTTTAATATTTAAGTTTTATGTTTTAAAAAGAAAATAAAACCTTGTAGAATATTCCCATAATTTCTCTTGATTTGAAAAATAGCTTTAAGCTTTCTAAAGTCCACCACGTCCATTACTAATTAGTAGAAGTCTTGTATCATTTTAATTTCACAGTGTGTTGAGTGTGCATGATTTGAACCTGCAATCCGAAGATTAGGAGACCCCACCGTATCATTGCATAAATTGGCTTGTTATCTTCAACATCAGATATAGGTAAGTACCTTATTTCCTGTGATTATAAATACTTACCCAACAAGAACATTGCCTGTAACAATGGGCAATAGGTATCTAGTACGAGATAGACGAGTATGATTGGTATTGATTTTTTAGGTACAAGAACGAACCTTATCTGTTTAGGATAATCGAACCCGCGGCCAGGCGCTCACATGACAGACGCGTTACCCTCCAAGCTAACTAGACTCGCTTCACAAAATAAATAATAATAATAAAAACGCATTATGAACGGAAAAACTACCTTCGTTTTTTTTTTTTTTTTTTAGAATTGTCTAATCTAAAACAAAGCTAGCCCAAGAGTTCATTTCATATATCCCTATTATTTTCCTTTTTCCTGAAACACTTTACATTGTCCTGGGACTCTAACTGCGAGGGATAAAGGTACTTTTTAGTTTTTATTCGAGCAGTAGAAAAAAATGGGAATACTTCCTTGCATTCCCTTTTATTTCCCGAAGGAGCATAGCTAGATATTCATTTAAAACTATTACCCCGTACAGTTCCCTCTTTTTACTTTTGTTCTATATCTAAGTGTCCTCGACTACTCTCGTATTGATAGTCTTTTTTTTTTACTTTCTTTCTACTCTCATTGTATTATTTTTCTCCTCCACTTCCTTTTATTATTATTATTTTTTGCACTTACTATCAAATTCTTCCAACTTTCTTCTGCTTTCCTTTCTTTCTCCCCTCCTTTTTTTCCATTTATTTTTAGCTTTCCATGGTTCTCCCTCCTTTCTTCTTTTTTTTTTCCGAGAACGGCTCGCTTCTTAAATAAGTATTTTGATTCCAGGTCTCTTCTTAAAAAAAAAAAAAAAAAAAAAAAAATCATCACATTGGTTGAGTCGTTTTCTTGTGAAAAAAGGACAAAAACAGGTCTACCAGCGTCGTGGAAAAAAAAAGAAAAACTCAGAACATCTCGTCTAAAATTCTTTCGGAAATTCAGCTCCTTTTTATTACAATAAAAAAAGCAAGCATTTGTACAACAGACTCACGCAGACATGCATTCTACGAGATTTCGGATTTTCAGTATTTTCACTTTTCAGTCACATGCTAGCCTTTGCGAAGAACGGACGCTTTTGCCGCTCTCTCGAGCCATTTGTGTTTCGTGAGCTTTTGAAGAAAAACGAGAAACAGTGTGAAAAACGGTCGGGAAAACGTTTTCCTAGAAAACGGATTGAGTATCCTTTTCATTGAAAAAAAGTTAAACCTTTTTCTTGGGAAACTGTTCAAACGATTTCGTGAAAAAGTCGGACTAGGTAATATTTTCCTTGAAAAACGATTGGAAAAAACGGATTGGAATACGGTTCATTTAGGATTTCTCTTCGAACGGAATTTATTTTAAGTTGGGATTTTTATTTTGAATTTTCGCGCTGATGAGGAAAATTTATAGTGATATATGTAGGTAGCTGTGAACTAAGGGCTAAGATGGAGATGTAAAATGGACTTGTGGTAAGTTGACCAGATTCCTTACCTACTCGTATTTTGGCACTGCCTCAGTATCGGTAGTGCCTCGTAAAAAAAGTCTCACCCTGTAGAGCCAGTCTAGTTAGCTTAGTTGGCGATTTAGGATTTCTCTTCGAACGGAATTTATTTTAAGTTGGGATTTTTATTTTGAATTTTCGCGCTGATGAGGAAATGTCTTGTAAACCAAATTTATAGTGATATAGCTGTGAACTAAGGGATAAGATGGAGATGTAAAATGGACTTGTGGTAAGTTAACCAGATTCCTTACCTACTCGTATTTAGGTACTGCCTCGGTATCGGTAGTGCCTCGTAAAGAAAAGTCTCACCCTGTAGAGCCAGTCTAGTTAGCTTAGCTGGTAGCGCGTCTGCCTTGTAAGCGCTAGGCCGCGGGTTCGATTCTCGCCCGGGGCGAATTTTATCCTGATGGGATAATGTTCGTTCTCAGAACGGCTGGCTTTCTCCTATTCTGTCTTCCTTCTCTTTTCGATTTCGGGACGACGAGACCTTATTTTTTGTTAATGCTACTCACAACTCACAAGCATTTGTTCAACATACCATATACATTTTAACTTTACTTTTATGTTATATTAGTTATCTAATGAGAATTTTAAGTAGTTTTTAGAAAAGAAAAAAAAAAATCTCTCATTCCATTTCTAGAAGAATGAAAAATGTGATTGAAAAAAGTTACATTTTTACTATAAGGTGTAGGTACTATCAAACCCATGACCTGGGGCTTACGTCCTACCTTCCAAGCTAGGCTGGCTTTTAGGATTTTGTGTTCATTTAAGCTGTGTCAACAGTGGACAGAGTTTAATATTTAAGTTTTATGTTTTAAAAAGAAAATAAAACCTTGTAGAATATTCCCATAATTTCTTGATTTGAAAAATATCTTTAAGCTTTCTAAAGTCCATTACTAATTAGTAGAAGTCTTGTATCATTTTAATTTCACAGTGTGTTGAGTGTACATGATTTGAACCTGCAATCTGAAGATTAGGAGACCACACCATATCATTTCATAAATTGGCTTCAACATCAGATATAGGTAAGTATTCCTTATTTCCTGTGATTATAAATACTTACCCAACAAGAACATTGCCTGTAGCAAAGGGCAATAGGTATCTAGTACGAGATAGACGAGTATGATTGGTATTGATTTTATAGGTACAAGAACGAACCTTATCTGTTTAGGATAATCGAACCCGCGGCCAGGCGCTCATATGACAGACGCGTTACCCTCCAAGCTAACTAGACTCGCTTCACAAAATAAATAATAATAATAATAATAATAAAAACGCATTATGAACGGAAAAACTCCCTTCGTTATTTTGTCTAATCTAAAACAAAGCTAGCCCAAGAGTTCATTTCATATATCGCTATTATTTTCCTTTTTCCTGAAACACTTTACATTGTCCTGGGACTCTAACTGCGAGGGATAAAGGTACTTTTTAGTTTTTATTCGAGCAGTAGAAAAAAATGGGAATACTTCCTTGCATTCCCTTTTATTTCCCGAAGGAGCATAGCTAGATATTCATTTAAAACTATTACCCCGTACAGATCCCTCTTTTTACTTTTGTTCTATATCTAAAAGTGTCCTCGACTACTCTCGTATTGATAGTCTCTTTTAGTTTTTATTCGAGCAGTAGAAAAAAATGGGAATACTTCCTTGCATTCCCTTTTATTTCCCGAAGGAGCATAGCTAGATATTCATATAAAACTATTACCCCGTACAGATCCCTCTTTTTACTCTTGTTCTATATCTAAGTGTCCCCGACTACTCTCGTATTGATAGTCTCTCTCTTCCTCTTCCTCCCTTCCTCTTCCTCCTCCCTCTTTCCTCTTGAAAACGTGACTTAAGAAATACATAGAGAGAGAAAATTTTAAGAGGGGAGAGAGAGAAAACTCTCCTCGCATGTACATTCTACTTTAACACCTTCACTGCCATCTGTCCTGGCGATACACCATAGCATAGGGCGAATGGGACCGACCAAAACTTGCTCATGGGATAGGAAATAGACAGCCGAAATAGTGTAGCAGTCAAAGTGTTAAAGGTACAATGAAGAGAAAGAAGATTACATATGTCCCACTCAACCCGAAATGTCAAACCTCTCTGTATTGTACATGAAATTTATTATGCTCATCTGACCTTCTCAACTAAAGTGCCCGAGAAAGGTTTTCGTTTCATTGTATTTACATAGGTATTATTACTTTTTTTTGCACCTGGGAGTACAAATCTGAATTCTCGCTTTCCAAATGGAGAGTCTCAAATACCAGCTGAGCACACTCTGGACGCGGCTTGACACAAAGGTATGGTTCAAAGATGAGAAAGGGCTGTGAAAATACCGAATGCTTATTTCTACTCCTTCAGGCTGAAGGGTGAAAAAGTGAAGATTTACAAGATAAACCTTGTGTAAGCCAGCCTAGTTAGCTTGGTTGGTAGCGCGTCTGCCTTATAGGTGCTAGGCCGTGGGTTCGATTCCCACCAGAGGCGGATTTTAATCCTGAATACAAGATAAACCTTGTGTAAGCCAGCCTAGTTAGCTTGGTTGGTAGCGCGTCTGCCTTATAGGTGCTAGGCCGTGGGTTCGATTCCCGCCAGAGGCGGATTTTATCCTGAGGGGATAATGTTCGTTCTCGGAACGGCTGACTTTCTCCTATTCTGTCTTCCTTCTCTCTTCGATTTCTGGACGACAAGACCTTAGCAGTTCCCTCCATCAGACCTCTTCAAAAAATTATAAAAAGACGTACCTAAAGTGCGCCAACAACATCTTAATTTATGATTTGATTTCAAAGGCATCTGAACGTGAGGCATTCCTGATGAAACACTCGAAGCTATGCACAAGCACAATTCAAGCTTATAAGACCTTAGCAGTTCCCTCCATCAGACCTCTTCAAAAAATTATAAAAAGACGTACCTAAAGTGCGCCAACAACATCTTAATTTATGATTTAATTTCAAAGGCATCTGAACGCGAGGCATTCCTGATGAAACACTCGAAGCTATGCACAAGCACAATTCAAGCTTATAAAAAGGAGGTAGAAGTGTGTACAGCGCTCAAACTGAAGCATATCGTCAAAATAGTGGAAACTATACGGGAGGAGCTGGAAGATTGGTGGAACAGAGCGCGGGTGGGACAGCCACAACGGGAGATGTTCACGGAGTTCTATCTTCAGGATAATATTACTGAGGAGGTAGGTACCTAAACCTAATCATTCCCTTTCTTTTTCTCGCCCTTTTCCCATGTGCAGACGGCGTGGGCTTTTGTCGTCGGCCTCTCAATCAGCGAAGCATATCGTCAAAATAGTGGAAACTATACGGGAGGAGCTGGAAGATTGGTGGAACAGAGCGCGGGTGGGACAGCCACAACGGGAGCTATTCACGGAGTTCTATCTTCAGGACAATATTACTGAGGAGGTAGGTACCTAAACCTAATCATTCCCTTTCTTTTTCTCGCCCTTTTCCCATGTTCAGACGGCGTGGGCTTTTGTCGTCGGCCTCTCAATCAGTTTTAGTGATCGCTTTAAGGCCAACTGGTTTGGGCTAAACAAAATTTTCCGAGTGAATGCCCTTCGTACTCAACCTTTGCTATTGATTAGAATAAGGAAATTTGGACTAGTCTACTCCCTGTTTAGAGTCCCTCAGCCAGGCAAAAATAAATAACGAAAGTACCTAGGTACTTGTTGAAAAAAAAAAATGTCAAGGACTTTAAGGTGGTGGTTATACACAGAGCTAGGCTATGCTTGGAAGTAGAAGAAGAAATATCGGTTATAGTAAAGAAAAAAAACAGGGGGGAAATCAATTCAAGCTTGGCCTAGCCCTGAGTAATTGTGTATAACCACCACCTAAGGGACAAATTTAAGTGTGGAAAGTTTGGTTTGTTGTTATGGTGATATGTGTTTTGTTTTTACAATGTTTGTGTTGAGGTGATTATACCTGGCCCTGTGTATAAGAGACAAATTTAAACGTGGAATCGGTTTGTTTTTGTGTTGATATGGGTTTTCTTCTGTGCTAAAGTCTTCCCTGTCGCATGAATCCATAGACAATGTTCTCTTAGATACGCCCCCTGTGGGGAAACGATGTAAGTTATGTGTTGGGTCAAGGACTTTAAGGTGGTGGTTATACACAGAGCTAGGCTATGCTTAGAAGTAGAAGAAGAAATATCGGTTATAGTAAAAAAAACAGGGGGGAAATCAATTCAAGCTTGGCCTAACCCTGAGTAATTGTGTATAACCACCACCTAAAATGATAGCAGCCCAGTGGCAGGAGAGAAACAATGCTAAGGAGAACGTCAAGAATGCAAGGGTAAGACACAGACCACAGGAGTGATTGATCTCGAGGATAAAGCTTGCGACAAGGAGAGGTAAGAATTTTTAATTGTGTTAAGCATACTTACATACATGCTTGTCACAAATATCGTTCCCCAATTGTTACACCTAGATAAATTTTATGACTTGACTAGGGCTCGAACCATCAACCTCCAGATCCAAAGTCCAACGCGTTAACCACTGCACAATTGAGGTTGGTAAGAACTGTAAGAAGAATTTAAAAAAAAAAAGAGATAGTATATTGGAACCGCTTTCGCATTACTTCAAGGTATATTCTCTTACATCCATGCCTATCCAAGAACAGAAAAATTCGGTCAGAAAATTTCCGGCCCTTTCGTAATTCGAACCCAGCACCTCCAGGTTGAGAGTGCTCTTGACCACTCAGCCACAGATTTGGGCTAGAGGGAGGTAAGAATTGGAATAAACCTATAAAATACACAAGACCTTGTTTAGACTGCGGGGGAACTAAAGGAACTTTCAAGTCTCATTCGAGCAGGATAAACAAGGTATATTTTATTCCTCTTTCATCAGCCCTAATCATATCTCTATATTCTCATCCGGGGTCTACCTTTTGGTCTCACACTATCTACTCTTCCTCAACAGGCTCTTCAAAAACCGAGGCGGTCAACTTCTAGCCGAAGAAAGGAAACGGAAGTTCATCCAGAAAGAGCTGCCCAAGCTGGAAAAGCATCTGGACAAACTGTTTGACCGCTACGAGGAGAAGAATGAGGGCCAAGTGTTTCTATATGATGGTGAAGATGCGAGGGCCATGATAGCAGTGTCTATATCTTTGTGTATCTATTTTTTTCTGAATAAAATTTAATCATAGTTTATGCACAAGAAAAAAACCTTGCTTTTTTTATCTGAATTTCGGTCATTTTAGTAAACTACTGCTAGCAGATTGATTTTTTTTTTTTTTTTTTCAAGAGGTTTGATAGAGGAAACTGTAACTGCCAGGGTCTTATCCTTCCGAAATCGAAGAGAGAAGGAAAAAATCGGATGAAACTCAAATGTGAACGGACCTTTACGTGATTTATCGCAAGAGGGGAAATGGGTCACACGTGTTTTCTTATCAAAGAAATGCTAGCTTCACGAATGTAAACAAAAGTAAAACGCGAGACAGGAGACAGCGTGACTGCAAGCGTTTCGCAGGTTTGACAGGTTTCGTTTCGCTTTTGGCCGTTCGGCGAAAAAAAGTTGTGGATTTTCGACCGTTTTGAGCAGAGGGATGTCAAAATGAGGAACCCATTTTCAGGAACTAGCAAACCAGAAGGTAAGTTATGTTTCGTAATGTTTTGAAGAACCACGCATGAACCAATTGTAGTGCTTATCTGATAATCAACCCCTCCTGGACAGTCACATTCCTGAATAAAATGGGATGGGTTTCCTCAAGCTCTGGTAAACCATTTTACAGTGTCCCAGATTTCTACGGTCTATGCGGTCATAAGAGTGAGTCCAGTCCAAACTTCTCGGCCAGAGTGTGACCGCGCGTCACACGCCAGGTCGAAACAACACACTGAAACGGAAAGGGGACGCCACGCCTTCCGAGCCTACGAAGAGGGGCCGACTGCTCGAATCTGCAGCCAGACACCCTGTAAGTAATATACCGGAAACAGAGAGTCCTGTTCCCCAAAGGACCTGTCACTCTTTGTCCAGCTAAAATTGATAATACACTGGTGTGGGGAAAAAATGGAGCGAACATTACACGACTTTACTTTTTTTACCATACATAATATCTCAAAGTTAAACTATCTCAGAGTCTGGCTGGGGGACTTTAAACAGGGAGTATACCAGCCTGAATTTCTCTTGCTAAAGAAATAGCAAAGGTTGAGTGCAAAGGCCATCTACACGTAAAATTTTCTAGCCAAAACCAAATGGCCTTATCGTCAAAATTCTAAGGCCTTATCGTCCCGAAAGTGAAGAGATGATTCCTTCTCTCTTCGCTTTGGACTGGATAAAAGAAAGCCAGCCCCTCTGAGATCGTACGTTATCTGTTTAGGGATGAAATCTTCGTAAAACTAATTTAACCCCTTCATTCTTCTTCTTTTTCTTTGTCTTTTCCGCTGTAAAGACAGGGTCGGTGTTTTTCGTCAGCCTCTCAATCAGCCATGTCAAAATGAGGAACCCATTTTCAGGAACTAGCAAACCAGAAGGTAAGTTATGTTTCGTAATGTTTTGAAGAACCACGCATGAACCCATTGTAGTGCTTATCTGATAATCAACCCCTCCTGGACAGTCACATTCCTGAATGAAATGGGATGGGTTTCCTCAAGCTCTTTAAAGCTCTGGTAAACCATTTTACAGTGTCCCAGATTTCTATGCGGTCATAAGAGTGAGTCCTTCTAGTCTGGCTGGGGGACTTGAAACATGGAGTAGACCAGCTTAGTCTAGCTGGAATAGGGAGTAGAGTGAGTAGACAAGCTTTAGTCTGGATGGGGGACTTAAACAGGGAGGGTACTAGCCTGAAATTTCCCTGGCTAAAGGAAGAGATTAATTACTCAGAAGTTATGACAATGAAAAAGGAAACTCCTTCTTATGTTTAACCTAACGCCACAATAGCACTGGTAACTATCACTCAAATTGTGAAAGCTCCTTTTTGCACACCTAACCCTATTATAACAATGGTCACTACTCATTTCTGACAGTTCCTTTACATACTTAGCAATTTTTCACTGTTGTGGCTTCTGAAATTGTACCATAAATAGCAATGGTTGAGTGCTAAGGAGCATCTACTTGGTTCCAGACAGAACAAGTAAATATGGTTTCAATCAACTGTGATGTTGACATACCTTCATACTTAAATACCCACTTTTGTCCTAGATGAAACGACTAGCACCAAGCCTGTGTTTATATATAATGATGGTAAGTAGTGTGAGTAAGAAAGAAGGGGGAAGAGGGGGAATAAGAATAAGTGACAATAATGATTAGATGATAGTATGTTATTTCATTGATGTGAATGGTATCTACCTTGTTTTTATTGCCAGCATAGGACTGAAAAGTCTAAAAAAAAAAACGGGGAGGGGCGGGGTAGGTATACATAGATGGAACTTTCCTTCCTATTCTGGGAGACAAAATATTTTCATATTAGACAAGGACTCATGGGACAGTAATTAAAGAAAAAAGAGAGGGAGAGATACATACTTGCTTGAATTTTTAGGAGTTTGCAGGAAAGAAGTAGGTAGATAGGTAGGGAGGTACATACCTTAAATTTAGAGGAATAGGAGAGAGAGAGAGAGAAAGAAAGAAAGAAAGAAAGAGAGAGAGAGAGAGAAAAGGGAGGAAAAGAGAGATATAGTTTAGGGGGAGATAGATACCTTTCATTTTAGAGAAATGGGGGAGAGTGAAGGAGAAAGAGAAAAAGAGAGGGAGGGAGAATGAGAGAAAAAAAGGAGGGAGGGGGAGAGTGAGAAAAATAGAGAGAGGTAGGAAAGAGAGAAAAAGAGAGGGAGGGAGAGAGAGTGGGAGAGTGAGAGAGAGAGTGAGAGAGAGGTAGGGAGAAGGAGAAGGGAGAGAGAAGAAGAAAGCTTGGGGAAGAGGACAGGTAGTTAGTTTATTTCAGGGAAATTATGAGGAGGAGGGGGAGAGGACAAGAGGGAGGCACGAGTTACCTAGTTTTGGAGGTAGAAGAGGAGGAGGGTTAGGAGGGAATATTTCTCCTGAATATTACTGAATAACATAAATTGTACCCATCCAGCTGACTAGTGCCGGCGTGCGTCTTTTTTTCGGGGGATACGAATTTGGTTTTAAAAATTTCGATGTTAAAAAAAAAACTCAAGCCATGGACCCACTTTTGAATTTCATGATTTTCCACGGACCACTCTGCATTTCCCCTCATTCTTATATAATGAAAATATAACTTTATTTTAATTTATTATTTACAATGATTGCTTCCTTTTTTGGGGGAAAGAATGGACTTTTTCCACCCTGAATAGATTTTTTCTTCTTTTGGGACCACCTTCTCGCGGACTACCAGCGGTCCGCGGCTTTTTCAACACACACAGTTTTCTTGTCTAAAAATACACAGTTTTCTAACTAACTTCTGAGAAAATTGAAATATTCATGAAAGACAAAAGCTCCTTTAAAGTGCCAGGAAAATAGAGAGGATACCATGTAAGTAGGAGGTACACTCTCTGGAGAGAAATAATCACAAAGCATCTAACCTTCCCTTCTGTGAAAATACCTGAGGGACATTTTGAATATGATGCGAAAAAAAAGATAGGATAGGATGTAGGTTGTAGGTACATAGAATAGAATATAATATCTACCTTGTTTATCCTGTTCGAATGAGACTAAAAAGTCTCTTTACCCCAGCAGTGTAAACAAGGTCTCGTTTATTTTATGGGTTAAATACCATGGTACATAAATAACAAAATTTTATAACCTTGCCTAAATAAATATATATGTAATTGTCATTTTAGTAAACTACTGCTAGCAGATTGATTTTTTTTTTTTTTTTTTCAAGAGGTTTGATAGAGGAAACTGTAACTGCCAGGGTCTTATCCTTCCGAAATCGAAGAGAGAAGGAAAAAATCGGATGAAACTCAAATGTGAACGGACCTTTACGTGATTTATCGCAAGAGGGGAAATGGGTCACACGTGTTTTCTTATCAAAGAAATGCTAGCTTCACGAATGTAAACAAAAGTAAAACGCGAGACAGGAGACAGCGTGACTGCAAGCGTTTCGCAGGTTTGACAGGTTTCGTTTCGCTTTTGGCCGTTCGGCGATATGTAATTATGGTAAGTAGTGTGAGTAAGAAAGAAGGGGGAAGAGGGGGAATAAGAATAAGTGACAATAATGATTAGATGATAGTAGAGATTGTTATTTCATTGATGTGAATGGTATCTAGCTACCTTGTTTTTATTGCCAGCATAGGACTGAAAAGTCTGAAAAAAAAGGGGGGAGGGGCGGGGTATACATAGATGGAACTTTCCTTCCTATTCTGGGAGACAAAATATTTTCATATTAGACAAGGACTCATGGGACAGTAATTAAAGAAAAAGAGAGGGAGAGATACATACTTACTTGAAATTTTAGGAGTTTTGCAGGAAAGAAGTACCTAGGTAGATAGGTAGGGAGATACATACCTTAAATTTAGAGGAATAGGAGAGAGAGAGAGAGAGAAAGAAAGAGAGAGAGAGAGAGAAAGAGAGAGAGAGAGAAAGAGAGAGAGAGAGAGAAAGAGAAAGGGAGGAAAAGAGAGATATAGTTTAGGGGGAGATAGATACCTTTCATTTTAGAGAAATGGGGGGAGAGTGAAGGAGAAAGAGAAAAAGAGAGGGAGGGAGAATGAGAGAAAAAAAGGAGGGAGGGGGAGAATGAGGAAAATAGAGAGAGGTAGGAAAGAGAGAAAAAGAGAGGGGGAGAGAGTGGGAGTGGGAGAGTGAGAGAGAGAGGGAGGGAGAAGGGAGAGAGAAGAAGAAAGCTTGGGAAAGGGAACAGGTAGTTAGTTTATTTCAGGGAAATTATGAGGAGGAGGGGGAGAGGACAAGAGGGAGGCACGAGTTACCTAGTTTTGGAGGTAGAAGAGGAGGAGGGTTAGGAGGGAATATTTCTCCTGAATATTACTGAATAACATAAATTGTACCCATCCAGCTGACTAGTGCCGGCGTGCGTCTTTTTTTCGGGGGATACGAATTTGGTTTTAAAAATTTCGATGTTAAAAAAACTCAAGCCATGGACCCACTTTTGAATTTCATGATTTTCCACGGACCACTCAGCATTTCCCCTCATTCTTATTTAATGAAAATATAACTTTATTTTAATTTATTATTTACAATGATTTTTTTTTTTTCCTTTTTTGGGGGAAAGAATGGACTTTTTCCACCCTGAATAGATTCTTTCTTCTTTTTGGACCACCTTCTCGCGGACTACCAGCTGTTCGCGTACCACACTTTGGGAATCCCTGTTTTAAAGGTTGTCCAAACAAGGTTCTCTTTTCAAGTACAATAGTTGGAATGGTAGTTCTCCCCCTAACCCAATCGTTAGCCGCGCCACTTACATTTTGTTCCCCAGTTTCCATTTCCTCAAACTCCCGAAATTTTCGTCCGAAAAACAGGAATAATAAGAGTAAAACGGAACGGAGAAAATCCCCAAACAGAGAGCTGCTGATATTCAAGCTGAATTTCTCCTGGGGGAAAAAGGACGAAAAGTATGACGTATGGTACCTACTCATTTTATTTATTACTAGTGGTTGACTCGGCCTTTTTACGAGATCAGCACGGCGTAAGAGGCATAACTTTGAAGCCCCGAAATTTTGAATCAGGATTTAATGTGACAATTTTAAATAGCCTATGTGTCCCTCAGTACTCTTCTTAAAAAAAAAAAAAAAAAAAAAAAAATTTATACATAAAACTGGCAACAAGTGTGACGAAAAGACAAAAAAGAAGCTTTTCGTAGTGCTTGTGTTTACCGACTCTCTCCGCCGTTTCGCAGCAAGAAGCGTTTCCGATCGTACACTGACTTTTCACTTTTAGACTTTGAGGCTTTAGAGCGATCTTACCGGTACAGGACGCACTCAACAAACTGTTCTACGAACGAAAAGAAAATAACATTATTTTTCCTCCGGACTTAAAGGCTTTCTTAAAATCTGCTCTACCAAGACTCAAAAGAAAAAAAAGAGGTGCTGCGACCATTCTGGACAAAAACAGGAAAAAAAGTATGTTCTTCGCTGCAGTTGGTT
>NW_007377609.1:156909-167118 GCF_000475195.1 Diaphorina citri | reverse complement strand
TTTCTAAAAAAAAAAAAAAAAAAAAAAAAAACTGCCTGGGTAAAAAAAAACATGGTCATCGACAGGGTGACGGTCTCCCCCTATTTAGGACTAGAGGAGTAAAGAGGCAGAAATATGGGTCACTGTGGATTATCATATGGATCATGGAGGCGACCTTAACTACCGTTAGAGATGGGTTGCCTATTCGGTACTTAGGAGACAAATAAAACTAGTCAACTTTTTAGATAGAGGCATAGGTATTCTTTGAAGAGAACGAGAGAGACGAAAACCGAGTTGGATAGGCACGTTGGGGGTAACTTGAGAGAAAACCAACGGAGGTGTTGGATGGTAATATAAATGAGTAAAATTCTAAAGAAATGGCAAAGGTTGAGTGCGAAGGGCATCCACTCGTAAAATTTTTGTAGCCAAAACCAAATGTCACCCCCAAGCAATCACCCTAGATTTGATTGTGAAGCTGACGAAAAACGCCGACCCCGTCTGTACACGGGAAAAGGCAAAGAAGAAGAAGAAGAAGAAACTGTGGATTATCATATGGATCATGGAGGCGACCTTAACTACCGTTAGAGATGGGTTGCCTATTCGGTACTTAGGAGACAAATAAAACGAATCAACTTTTTAGATAGAGGCATAGGTATTCTTTGAAGAGAACGAGAGAGACGAAAACCGAGTTGGATAGGCAAGGTGGGGGAAAACTTGAGAGAAAACCAACGGAGGTGTTGGATGGTCATATAAATGAGTAAAATTCTTAAGAAATGGCAAAGGTTGAGTGCGAAGGGCATCCACTCGTAACACTCGTAAAATTTTTGTAGCCAAAACCAAATGTCACCCCCAAGCAATCACCCTTGATGTGATTGTGAAGCTGACGAAAAACGCCGACCCCGTCTGTACACGGGAAAAGGCAAAGAAGAAGAAGAAGAGTACCGACCCAAATTGAGAAAAGGTACAGTAAAAGATGAAGAATAAGAACAAGGTGGATTAACTGTATTAGATATCCATAAAAATACTGTAGTTTTAATATGAGGAATTGAGGACGTAAGCTTCATAAGTCCAGGAGGACCGAAGACCGAGAATCCCAAGTTTCGAAAGAGGTGGCTGAGGTACCTATTTTCAAATCTTCGATTTTTGGTAGAATCTCAGGTCTTGAGAAACAATATGTGGTAATGTTTTTGGTGGATGTGGCCAGTTTACTCTTTTTTTTTTTTCATCGGACTTTTTTTAGATTTGATAGGGGAACTGTAACTGGTAAGGTCTTATCGTCCCGAAGAGAAGAAAGACAGGATAGGAGAAAGCCAGCCGTTCGCTTATCTGTTCAGGATAAAATCCGCCCCGGGCGGGAATCGAACCCGCGGCCTAGTACTTACAAGGCAGACGCGCCACCCTCCAAGCTAACTAGACTGGCTAGTTTGATCTTTGATTGTGCAGGATCTGGTACTGAAGAGTCCTGGGCACCAAAGGTTATCGCGGGCCGCCAGAACAGCTGACTCTGAGGAGATCTTGAAGATAACATAGGAAGCGCATTCCATCTCTTTAGGAGTATAGGTAACTCCTCTGGTAGTGCAAGTATACTGTAGTATAGTCTCGCTCTCTCTCTCTCTTCCTCCCTCCTTCCTTCCTCTTCCTCCTCCCTCTTTCCTCTTGAAAACGTGACTTAAGAAATACATGACTTTTTTTTATAGAGAAATTTCATTTCTGGAGGAGTTGTACCGAAGTCTGTTTTTTACCGTTCGGTGGACAAATTTCGATTTCAATTCTTATCAAAATTTTGCTATCTACGTTTAACTACGGGAGTACTGTGTAGATACCTAATGATAAAAAAAAAAAATCGTACAAATACATTAGACCTTGTTTAGACTGCGGGAGTAAAGGGATTTTTCAGTCTCATTCTGGCAGTATAAGCATAAGCACATGAGCAGGGTATATTCTATTCTATTCTAATGAAATGAATAACATCCGTGTTTTAACAAAACATATGAAAAAACTCGCATTGTTCTTGAGTAGTCAAAAAATGATAAATCATAACAAAAATCACATCCCATCATCCTAAGATGTTTCCAAGGTCTTGAATGCATTGCCATGGAAAACTCATTGATCACGATGACATTCAGGGCCTTACACAGCCTAACGGGGCCCCGGGGCTAATTCCGACAATAGACCCTGAAGCTGATGTCAACAATAGGCCCTCTCCGACTTCTAGTTCTCTCAGACTGTCTGAAGACTGAAGTTGGAAGCTATAGCTAATAGTGGGCAGGCCACTCACGCTCCGACTGTCAGACCGCCGGAACTTGTGTGGCGAAAAATGCTTCCGATATAGAAGTCGGTCGTTTACTGGTCTTCTTGGCCTTGCCGGCCGACTGAGCCAACCAAGGGTACTAGTCTCCAGACCGTCTGAAGACTATATTACAAAGTTAGAAGCTTTTTCCTTCCATTATTATGGTCAAATTCTCAAGCAATGTTGAGGATAAAATTCCATACCTCGACTGGGATCGAACGCACACCCTCCTGATTACTAAGCGAGCGGCCTGACCACTACATCACCGAGGCTGGTAAAAACTGCTCGTTCCGGGACTTCCTAAAGGAGCCCAGTCCTAATGGGGCTAATTATATATCTTTGATGACACCTATGTATGCTGTTTTGATGGATCGAAATTTACAGAAGTTACCCCATAGCCTGATTTACTTATTACCTATCTACCTGTATTCTGACGCCCACATACAGTCTGCTCATAAAGTCCCAGGCCACCCTTTATACTGTTCACCCTGGAAAGCTGAAATTTTTCATGCAGCCCTTGATTATGATAAAGAATTTTGGGAGTTTGTTCATAAAGTCCCAGGCCACCCTTTTGGTCCCCAGAGGTCCCAGGCCACCCTTTTGGTCCCCAGAGGTCCCAGGCCACCCTTTTGGTCCAAAGAGGTCCCAGGCCACCCTTTTGGTCCCCAGAGGTCCCCAGAAGTCTTGATTATGATAAAGAATTTTGGGACCCTTTTGGTCCCAGGGAGGCCTGGGACTTTATGAACAGACTGTATGCAGGTACGTATTAAATGGGGCCGCGGATAAATCACCTGTGTACAACCCTGATGGCATTATCACATCAGATCCGTGATTTATCATGTGTGATCGGACTGATGGTCAATTTATCAAGCTAGAGTATGGAGAATCGATTTATTTATTCCACTCATGTGTTTGTGTTGTGGACATGGGATACGCGCGAAGTTCAATGATTTTAGCCATCAAGATCAAGGTATACCAATGTTATCGATAGGTATATATGTATATCTACCATCAGTTCCCTTGTTTTGTTTTAAGCACCATACGTCAGTGTAGTTTACATGTAAACAATCAAAATTTCATGTACAACCTATCTAGTGAATTTTTCTTGTATGACATTTCCCACTATGACTTTTTCTCCACTGAGGCCACTCCATTTTTTATTATTATTTTATTTTTTCCCCAATATTTTTGATATTTTATTACTGTCAGTTAGTCAGTATGTTAGTATTAACAAACCTACTAACATGTATTTCAGTTAATTACCAAACCAAACTGTATTTTAGTTAATTACCAAACCTAATTCTAAAATCAAAAACAAAGAAGGAATACAAGATAGTAGAATGCCAATGGTTCTGAGAGCAAACCTTACCTGTTTAGGATAAAGTTTGTCCCAAGGGAGAATCAAACCCATGACCTGGCAGAACTTTACAAGGCAGACCAATGCAAATTAACAGAAGTATGTCTTTGGTTTTTATTTTTCAGAAAGCTATGAAAGAACAACAAATAGACTTGGGTGATGTTGTGAAAAATCATCTCAATACACCTGAAGAATGTAAACCTCCAAGCTAAAAAGAGCAATGATCTCTCCTTTGTGAACTTCTGCAATAAGAAAATTGTATATTATATTTTATGCATGTCTAGGTAATCTTAAATCATGAATTTTGGGGTTCTGTTGTTACTTTTTTTTTTCAGAAAGCTATGAAAGAACAACAAATAGACTTGGGTGATGTTGTGAAAAATCATCTCAATACACCTGAAGAATGTAAACCTCCGAGCTAAAAAGAGCAATGATCTGTCCTTTGTGAACTTCTGCAATAAGAAAATTGTATATATTTTATGCATGTCTAGGTAATCTTAAATCATGAATTTTGGGGTTCTGTTGTTACTTTTGTCATTAAAAATTAACCTAAACTAGTCAAAATCGACATAGAATTAAATCTAAACTTTCCATCAACTCATGATGGGAAATTTTTTGTTAATGCTACTCACAACTCACAAGCATTTGTTCAACATACCATATACATTTTAACTTTACTTTTATGTTATATTAGTTATTTAATGAGAATTTTAAGTAGTTTTTAGAAAAGAAAAAAAATCTCTCATTCCATTTCTAGAAGAATAAAAAATGTGATTGAAAAAAAGTTACATTTTTACTATAAGGTGTAGGTACTATCAAACCCATGACCTGGAGCTTACGTCCTACCTTCCAAGCTAGGCTTGCTTTTAGGATTTTGTGTTCATTAAAGCTGTGTTAACACATAGTCAACGGCCGTTGACTATGCGAGGACAGAGTTTAATATTTAAGTTTTATGTTTTAAAAAGAAAATAAAACCTTGTAGAATATTCCCATAATTTCTCTTGATTTGAAAAATAGCTTTAAGCTTTCTAAAGTCCACCACGTCCATTACTAATTAGTAGAAGTCTTGTATCATTTTAATTTCACAGTGTGTTGAGTGTGCATGATTTGAACCTGCAATCCGAAGATTAGGAGACCCCACCGTATCATTGCATAAATTGGCTTGTTATCTTCAACATCAGATATAGGTAAGTATTCCTTATTTCCTGTGATTATAAATACTTACCCAACAAGAACATTGCCTGTAATTTGAACCTGCAATCCGAAGATTAGGAGACCCCACCGTATCATTGCATAAATTGGCTTGTTATCTTCAACATCAGATATAGGTAAGTACCTTATTTCCTGTGATTATAAATACTTACCCAACAAGAACATTGCCTGTAACAATGGGCAATAGGTATCTAGTACGAGATAGACGAGTATGATTGGTATTGATTTTTACTTCCTTTTATTATTATTATTTTTTGCACTTACTATCAAATTCTTCCAACTTTCTTCTGCTTTCCTTTCTTTCTCCCCTCCTTTTTTCCATTTATTTTTAGCTTTCCATGGTTCTCCCTCCTTTCTTCTTTTTTTTCCGAGAACGGCTCGCTTCTTAAATAAAAATGAAAATGTCACCAGAACTCTCGAACATCGAATCAACGATTTGACAGACATTTATTATGAAATTAATGATTCAATATCGATTCAGAGGATGATTTATGTGGGGAAACTATACTCTACGCGTCGCGAAATAGAGGGATTTCCCGCGAAATGTTGATAACCCTCTTGACCCAAGACCCATCCATATTCCCCATTTATACATAAATCGTAAATATTGATGAATGATCAATGAATGACTAAACAGATCAAATTAATGATCCAGTATACAGAGACCTTGTAACCTGTAACTACATTGCAATTACCTATTGATCTGTAAGTAGTAAGAACATACCAAATATCTATGTAATTATGATACGTAGACGATAGATACTGGGTAATCGAATTTTCTTCGTAAAAGATGATTGAATGAATCATGAGTTCATGATTCACAAATAATTTATTTTGATTTTTTTTCTAATATTTTAATTGCTTTTTTTCTTTTGAGAGAATTCGAAATCTAGCCTAGCCTAAGCCGAAGCCGAACCTAAACACCTAGTTTTTTTTTTTTTTAGAGGTTTGATAGAGGGAACTGTAACTGCTGAGGCCTTTTTGTCCCAAAAGGGAAGAGAGAAGTAGGACAGGATAGGAGAAAGGCAGCCGTTCCTAGAACGAACATTATCCGTTGATAAAATCCGCCCCGGCCGGGAATCGAGCGGCCCAGCGCTTACAAGGCAGACTAGGCTGGCAACCAAGCTAACTACGCTGGCATTTTATGAGTTTTATTTATAAATTTGAACTGCATTAAAGCCTTGATTAGGCTAGCGCTTACAAGGCAGACCAAGCTAGACTGGGCAAACAATTTTTTTTCTTCTCACGACAATATGATTGATTTATGAAAAACTTAGCGATTCTTGATCATCAATCAATGGCCAAGGACTGAATTTTGTCAATATTAAATATCAATAAAAGTCGTGAATCGAACCCGCGGCCTAGTACTTACAAGGCAGACGCGCCACCCTCCAAGCTAACTAGACTGGCTAGTTTGATCTTTGATTGTGCAGGACTTGGTACTGAAGAGTCCTGGACACCAAAGGTTATCGCGGGCCGCCAGAACAGCTGATTCTGAGATCTTGAAGATAACATAGGAAGCGCATTCCATCTCTTTAGGAGTAGGTAACTCCTCTGGTAGTGCAAGTATACTGTAGTATAGTATGCTGGATATGAGGGCCGTATCTAGGATTTAATTGAGGGGTGGGGGGCAAGAGTCTAAATAGTGATGTACCGAGGGGCCCTGCTAGAATTGCTAAATATACCTACCTGCAATTTAGGTACCAGTAGCGTAGCTACCTTAGGGCCTAGGAGAAAGGGTCCAAACTCAGCCAATCAGCTTCTTTTTTTAGAAAAAAATAATTAACCCTCCGTCTCCCTCTTCTCTCTCTCTCTCTCTCTCTCTCTCTTCCTCTTCCTCCCTTCCTCTTCCTCCTCCCTCTTTCCTCTTGAAAACGTGACTTAAGAAATACATAAAAGTCGTGATAGAAGAATGGAAAACAATGATAAATGAAGGTCTTCGGCTGAGGGAATTCCATGGGGGTATTCCACGAATGATTTGGGGGAGAAATAAAAAAATAAATTAAAACAGTGGAGAGGAAAAAAGAGAGAAAGGAGAGAAGATGAAGATCTAGAAAGAAAACTTGAGATTACCCAGCCTAATTAGCTTGGTAGTAGCACATGTGCCTTGTAAGCACCAGGTCACGGGTTCGATTACCGCGAAAGTCGTGATAGAAGAATGGAAAACAATGATAAATGAAGGTCTTCGGCTGAGGGAATTCCATGGGGGTATTCCACGAATGATTTGGGAGAGAAATAAAAAAATAAATTAAAACAGTGGGGAGGAAAAAAGAGAGAAAGGAGAGAAAATGAAGATCTAGAAAGAAAACTTGAGATTACCCAGCCTAATTAGCTTGGTGGTAGCACATGTGCCTTGTAAGCACCAGGTCACGGGTTCGATTACCGCCCGAGGCGGATTTTATCTCAAACAGATAAGGTTCGTTCTCAGAACGGCTGGCTTTCTCCTATCCTGTCTTCCCTCTCTCTTTGCTTTCGGGACGATAACACAAATGGGAAGCGGAAAACTCTAAAAACGGAGTTTTCTTTTTCAACACACACAGTTTTCTTGTCTAAAAATACACAGTTTTCTAACTAACTTCTGAGAAAATTGAAATATTCATGAAAGACAAAGGCTCCTTTAAAGTGCCAGGAAAACAGAGAGGATACCATGTAAGTAGGAGGTACACTCTCTGGAGAGAAATGTTCACAAAGCATCTAACCTTCCCTTCTGTGAAAATACCTGAGGGACATTTTGAATATGATGCGAAAAAAAGATAGGATAGGATGTAGGTACATAGAATAGAATAGAATATATCTACCTTGTTTATCCTGTTCGAATGAGACTAAAAAGTCCCTTTACCCCAGCAGTGTAAACAAGGTCTCGTTTATTTTATGGGTTAAATAACATGGTACATATATATAACGAGATTTTATAACCTTGCCTAATTAAATATATATATATATAATGCTTTCCAAATTCATCCGGCTTAAAAATTATGAGTACTCGAGTCCTAAAGGTGGTCTAATCAGGCTTAGAACCTCCTGCGCCCAAAACAGACTTGGGCCAACATTGCTTGCACTGTTTTCCCTTGCAGACATGGGCCCAAAAATTCTTGTACCAAATTATCTCTGAGGCTTAGGCCCAAAAGAATGCTGTCTTTTCTCTTGGTCTTAGATCTTAGACCCAATACCTTTAGGCCGTGATCCCACACCATTTTCTCTTTAGGGTTTGGACGAAAATTACTTGAGTATACTTGGTCTTGTGCTCGTTTTCTTCAGGCTTTGGTCCAAAAATTCGCGTCATTTTGTCTTTCTTTTTCGAAAAGATTTACCGTACACGGACTGAGATCGCACGACACCTTCTGAACGGAAGCTCGCCTGAGATTCCGCTCGGAAATCACCTGACCGATTTCAGAGATTCTCTCTCTCTCTCTCTCTCTTCTGGTTTGGCTTTCATTTCGTGCTTCATAGCTTCATTTCTTCCATTCAGTCAATCAGTCAGTGTTGGTTTCATCTTTCATTCGATCATTTATCATTTGGTGTCCACCTGGATTCCATCACAGAACGTGTGTACTTAAATTTTTACCACCAATTTTATTTCGAAAAAGACTCCGTGTGAATTGTTTTTGTTGATTTTTTATTGGATTTTATTTGTTAGGTAGATTAAAAAGTTTACAAATTATTTATTGTTTATGTTATTTATTTTCTTAGTGCTTCTTTCGTCGAGTAGGTAATTTTTCATCGACGTTTTTTTTTTTCGTCCATTTTGTCGTTTTCTCGTGAAGTTCGGTTGATTTGTGCCTGTGTAACGTCAGTTTAGTGTGTGTTCCTGTTTGAACCATTTGATACGTTTCCCTCAGTGCATTGTTGTCTGAAGAGAACTTTTTCTACACAGGTAAAAAATAGCTTTTATTATTTTTTAATCTGGTAATTTCAGTTGCCATCGACAAATCACTTAAATTAAGCAACTTGATGCTCCTCTTCCTCCTTCTTCTCCTCCTTCCCCTTTTCCTCCTCCCCCTTCCCCCCTTTTCCTCCTTCTCCTCCTCACTATTTGAGGAAGGAAATATATTTCCTAAATTACACTTCTGTGTAAGAAGGAATGGAGAAATAGAATTGAGACAATTAAACAAGAAACATGTAAATTGTATGTACAATAATTATTGTACATAGAATATGCAGAGTTATGTAGATCTATATAAGCTCCGATAAATAATTTAATAGCTTATTTTGCATTTGAAACCAGTCTTTAAACAAAGAAGATACAAAAATTGGAATGAACAAAGGTAGAGCCATTGGAAACGTAGGTAGGTATCTACAAATACTTATAAAGTATGTAGGTAGAGATAGTAGGTACTTTTAAAAGTGGTTAATTGGTTATTCAATTTTCTTTTTTGTCTTATCTGCACTGGCAGCACTGGTTTGGTATGCATCTCTAAAGACATAACGAGTAGTTATGTAGATTAGTGTAAGTTAAAAGAAAACTTTTTATTCAATTTTAAAATGTCAACCTCATTAAAAAAATCTAAAGCGACATGCTTGTAAAATTGGAGACCATCCATCTCAACCGAGAAAAATTGAGAATCCATTTTACT
Organism: Diaphorina citri; assembly: GCF_000475195.1. Taxonomy (NCBI): domain Eukaryota; kingdom Metazoa; phylum Arthropoda; class Insecta; order Hemiptera; family Psyllidae; genus Diaphorina; species Diaphorina citri. The sequence continues at coordinate 157,706 of NW_007377609.1, read as the reverse complement.
TTGGTATTATTAAAACCAAAGAGGGTAAGATTCAACATAGATAGGTACTGCCTACACATACACACTTGATATTTTCATTTTTTTCATCCTAAAGAGGTCTTTGCATAAAACACTTCAAATCTACAATCTACACAAATAAAAAAAAAAGTCAATAAAATCAGCAGTGCTTGACAATAATGACAATTGACAAAGTTCATATTCCTCAAGCGGCCACCCGTCCGGTACCCATTGCTTGCCGTCGCTTAACCTGAGTGACCCATGGCTCGCGGGGGAACTGGTGCATCCAAAGTCTTAGGACAGCCACTCACTATCAGATAGACCTGACAGTTACGGCTGAAAAGGTCTGCCTGATAGGTAGTGTGTGGCAGCAATAATATCTAGAGTATGGAGAATCGATTTATTTATTCCACTCATGTGTTTGTGTTGTGGACATGGGATACGCGCGAAGTTCAATGATTTTAGCCAAGATCAAGGTATACCAATGTTATCGATAGGTAGGTATATATATCTGCCATCAGTTCCCTTGTTTTGTTTTAAGCACCATACGTCAGTGTAGTTTACATGTTATCATGTAAAGTGTAAACCAGGGGTTCTTAACCTTTTAGAATTGGCGGACCACTATTGATAAACCAAAAATCTCGCGGACCACTTGAGATTATGTATGTATATGCAATCAATTGTACATTGTACACGCTATGTGACAATGGGTATGTATTAGAGGACCTATATCTACCTGTAGGAAAAGAGATAGAAGATAGAAAATGAGAAAAATTAACATAATTATTTATTATTTTTTT
>NW_007377609.1:150530-156848 GCF_000475195.1 Diaphorina citri | reverse complement strand
GTTTTTTTTTTTCGTCCATTTTGTCGTTTTCTCGTGAAGTTCGGTTGATTTGTGCCTGTGTAACGTCAGTTTAGTGTGTGTTCCTGTTTGAACCATTTGGTACGTTTCCCTCAGTGCATTGTTGTCTGAAGAGAACTTTTTCTACTCAGGTAAAAAATAGCTTTTATTATTTTTTAATCTGGTAATTTCAGTTGCCATCGACAAATCACTTAAATTAAGCAACTTCGTGCTCCTCTTCCTCCTTCTTCTCCTCCTTCCCCTTTTCCTCCTTCTCCTCCTCCTCCTCACTATTTGAGGAGGGAAATATATTTCCTAAATTACACTTCTGTGCAAGAAGGAATGGAGAAATAGAATTGAGACAATTAAACAAGAAACATGTAAATTATTGTACATACAATATGCAGAGTTATGTAGATCTATATAAGCTCCGATAAATAATTTATTAGCTTATTTTGCATTTGAAACCAGTCTTTAAACAAAGAAGACACAAAAATTGGAATGAACAAAGGTAGAGATAGTAGGTACTTTTAAAAGTGGTTAATTGGTTATTCAATTTTCTTTATCTGCACTGGCAGCACTGGTTTGGTATGCATCTCTAAAGACATAACGAGTAGTTATGTAGATTAGTGTAAGTTAAAAGAAAACTTTTTATTCAATTTTAAAATGTCAACCTCATTAAAAAAATCTAAAGTGACATGCTTGTAAAATGTGAGACCATCCATCTCAACCGAGATAAATTGAAAATCCATTTTACTTTGGTGAGGAAAGATTTTTTTTCTTTCTTAGGGGTATGTTATATAAAATAGAGACACGATGACTTTTTCCTTACTCACCTCTCGCGGACCACTTGAAACCTTCTCGCGGACCACTAGTGGTCCACGGACCATAGGTTAAGAATGGCTGGTGTAAACAATCAAAATTTCATGTACAACCTATCTAACTTACAATAGCTATTCGTAACTCTTATTTTCCATACACAGGGTACTCAATTACTCACACTTGTCTCACAACCTGGTCTTTCAACAGACGATTTTCCGATTTGCCCTTTCGACAGATCGATATAAGTGTGACGAGATTTTCGCCCAAATTTCAGGTCAAACCGAGTGAAATTTTCCCAAATATCGACAGTCCTAAGGCTTTCTTAGTTTCTTACAATAGATACTCTCACACTATAATAAATATTAATAAAAAAATAGATACTCTGGCACGGTTTCACACGTGAATTTTCTATCCTAACTCCTAAAACTCCTAACGAATGACCAAACTTTACCCATAGAATAATAGAATAGAATAAAATCAAATAGAATAGAACTCTCTTCTTCTCAATCTGGTCTGCCACATGGTATGGCATTGTTCTCAGCCATCAAGCTTGTATAGGTTTTAGAACTATGCTTGTAGATTAGATAGGTTTTATAGAACTATATCTCTGGTAGAAGTTATGTGCATTGTGTTAGTATGTACATGAGGAATATGAGGATTCAGGGAAAGTGAAATCTTCTCCATAAAAACATGACAAACCGTCAGATCAGCCTGATTACTATGGAAATTACTTTAACCCTGTGAGTCTCACGTGGTCAGAAATGGGCATCAGAAAGAATAGCGAGGGATATCCTTTGAGTAATAAAAACATGACAAACCGTCAGATCAGCCTGATTACTATGGAAATTACTTTAACCCTGTGAGTCTCACGTGGTCAGAAATGGGCATCGGAAAGAATAGCGAGGGATATCCTTTGAGTGAGGAAGGCAGCGGCCCTTTTGTCTCTCGTACATTGTATATTCTATGACACGCTTACCAATTTGTGTATTCTTAGGCTTTCTATCTGAATCCTCGGCCTCATGTATAGGCTTTCAGTCAGCGGCAGCGGCGATAGCACGTTGAATGCACCAGTTCCCCATGGATCACTGAAGTTAAGCAACGTTTCGCGTACTTGGTATCCGGATGGGTGACCATCTAGGTAATCGCGGGCTGCGGGTTTTTCCCGGCCCCACTCAGCATGGGTGAGGTTAATGTAAGCAGGTGGTTTTTCAACATTTGACTTAATCTTTATTCCTTAAGGTGTGTCCAAACATAAAGTCACCGGCGGCCGTCGATCGACGAGGAGAACCTATGTTACCGAGGCAGTGTGGACGGTTCAGTCGACTTCGATCGTTGGCCGGTCGATTATGTGTGTGGACACACCTTTATGTTGCATTTGACTTAATCTTTATTCCTTAAGGTGTGTCCAAACATAAAGTCACCGGCGGCCGTCGATCGACGAGGAGAACCTATGTTACCGAATACCGAGGCAGTGTGGACCGTTGTGGACGGTTCAGTCGACTTCGATCGTTGGCCGGTCGATTATGTGTGGACACACCTTTATGTTTATAATATCCATTTACATAGTAAGTTTAGTTTCTATGTAGTAGAAACGCAACCAATTCACAAATCGAGTTCACGTAACTTCGCGGGTTAATATTTCGTGAATGTAAAAAAATAAAATATAAAGTGAGTTTACCTGCCTGCCCGTCATGCCTCGCATATTGAAATTAATTAAATTATTTATTTTATTTACATTACTTTTTTATTCTATTCAGACTGTTGCAGAAGAAATTCATGCTACAGTGAACAAAATCTTCAAGTACCATCCCATAAAGTACTCTTTTACGTATAAGTACATTCTGTTTTACGTATACTCTTCTAAGTATACATTCTGTTTTACGTATAGGTACAACTCTTTTACGTATAAATTCTGTAAAATTATACGTAAACCACTGTACCTTACCTACCGATAGTGGAAGCTGTGGAAGTGATATTTTCTGAAGAACCTATAAAATATTCTAACTCTTAGGGAGGTATGCTCATACTTAGATATCAATTTTTGTTTAGTTTCTATGTAGTAGAAACGCAACCAATTCACAAATCGAGTTCACGTAACTTCGCGGGTTAATATTTCGTGAATGTAAAAAAAAGTGAGTTTACCTACCTGCCCGTCATGCCTCGCATATTGAAATTAATTAAATTATTTATTTTATTTACTTAGTACTTTTTTTATTCAATTCAGGCTGTTGCAGAAGAAATTCATGCTACAGTGAACAAAATCTACAAGTACCATCCCATAAAGTACTCTTTTACGTATAAGTACATTCTGTTTTACGTATAGGTACAACTCTTTTACGTATAAATTCTGTAAAATTATACTTAAACCACTGTACCTTACCTACCGATAGTGGAAGCTGTGGAAGTGATATTTTCTGAAGAACCTATAAAATATTCTAACTCTTAGGGAGGTATGCTCATACTTAGATATCAAATTTGACTCACGCTAATCCCGTCTGCTAGACCGTCGGATCAGCTTAACTCCATACACAAATAGCCTTTTCTGAGGCTTAGGTGTAGGGGTAAACAAGCACAAAGGTTGGATTAAGCTTATACGAATCCAAACCGTGTGTGGCGGGCAAAAGCTTCATACCCATCAGGTCTGACACTTCTGACAGAGCGCGAGTGTCTAGGATTATTTCTACTGATAGCCCTGTTGTTTCAAACAATCACCCGGCGAATGTGGGACAACATTTCCGCTCTGGAGCCCTACATTTGGTTTCCGTCTCTCCATCTGTCAGTTCCAAGGCCAGTCACTCACTATCAGGTAGACCTGACGACAGGTACATGTTATCAGGTCTATACCTGATAGTGTGTGTGCTCATCAGGTATCAGGTAGACCTGACAGACGGACCTTTTCAGCCGTACCTGTTAGGCCTACCTGATGATAGTGTGTCTGTATAGGGCTGCCTGGAAGAGACTGTCAAATTTCATCAAAATCGTACTAATCCGTGTTAGGGTTCCCTAAATGTAGTAGGCAATATCCTACAAATACCCCCCGAAAAAGTATAAACATATACCTACGCCACTGACGAGTGTTTGGTATCAGCTAAAGTCTGAGATAGAAAGCTCAGACAGTAATGTCATTTGTCAAGTACCTGATGTAATCGGGGAAAGCCCTCATCCTGAAATAAGGGTCATGCACCTGGTACCTCCATAAGTGGTATCAGCTAAAGTCTGAGATAGACAGCTCAGACATCAGTAATGTCATTTGTCAAGTACCTGATGTAATCGGGGAAAGCCCTCATCATGAAATAAGGGTCATGCACCTGGTACCTCCATAAAAATAGGTACATAACTTGGTGTATAGGAGTACCTATGGGTAGGTATAGGTACCTACCTACTCAGTGCCTAGGTAATAGGTAGGTAGATAAAGATAAGTGAGAAGAGGTATGTAGGTAACAACTGTCGACTGTTATAATACAATGAGCTCCCATGGTGTAGTGGTTTCGCTTTGCACGCTGGAGATTCCCGATGGGGTCAAAAAATTCGTAACCTGCAAAATGATCGATTCCCTGACTGGGCTGCCTGTAGAGACCTGAGGCTGCATTGCGGCAGGCCGTGAGATAAATGGAATGAATGCAGTTTAGTGATGTTAATTGTGCCTTTCTGAACTGATCACTGGGCTGCCTGTAGAGATCTGAGGCTGCATTGCGGCAGGCCGTGAGATAAATGGAATGAATGCAGTTTAGTGATGTTAATTGTGCCCTTTCTGAACTGATCACTGAAAACTGAAAATAAGCAACGTCGAGCGTCTTTGGTATTTGTATGGATAACAGGGGACGCTATACGTAGTACGCTACACGTATGTATGTTGTTGAATATTTCCAGATTTCCCCAGCCTCGTGAAGTTTATTTTAATGAACTAATTGAAATTCCAGTGAAAATGATATTTTTTTTCTTTGATTAAAGTGCGTCAGCAGATAGTTCTACTTATCTATGTTGTTATAATTATGTGTTAAGTCTGACTGCCTTAAAGCTAGAAATTTTGAAAGAGTTAAGGTGGAAACACACTCAAGTCATGTGAGATGTGGGCTCATGGGGAGTCAGAAAGGAACTGATCACTGAAAATAAGCAACGTCGAGCGTCTTTGGTATTTGTATGGATAACAGGGGACGCTATACGTAGTACGCTACACGTATATGTATGTTGTTGAATATTTCCAGATTTCCCCAGCCTCGTGAAGTTTATTTTAATGAACTAATAGAAATTCCAGTGAAAATGATAGTGTGTCTGTGTGTGCTCATCAGGTGTCAGGTATACCTGATCAGGTGTAGGTACCTGTCAGGTCTACCTGATAGTGAGTGGCTGGCCTTACCTTGATATACCTTTCCTGCAGATAGTTAACCGGTCATTGTCCACATTGATATAATCGTTATTTGATGACTGTCCTCCTACGTTTTTGTACCGATTCAGCTTTCTACCTATACAGTGTTCAAAGAAAGAACCGAGTTCAAAGTCAGGGGCCTTGATGTCTAATCGAAACTGATACCAAAATGACTGTCATCACAACAGCAGCTTATTACAAGTTGCTGTTGATGTTGTAGGCGACAAACTCTACCAAAGTATACATATAGGTAGTTATGTAGGTAAACCCATTGTGAGAATAATTATGGATTCCCAAACAGAAGAGAGAAAGGGATTACAAGTTTTGGAGGATGTGTTAAAGTCACTTTTCAGTCCGTCTTTTTTCTTTGATTAAAGTGCGTCAGCAGATAGTTCTACTTATCTATGTTGTTATAATTATGTGTTAAGTCTGACTGCCTTAAAGCTAGGAATTTTGAAAGAGTTAAGGTGGAAACACACTCACGTCATGTGAGATGTGGGCTCATGTAGTTCAAAGTTTTCCCATAATATTGTAGCTAACTTCGTTTTCGTTCAGGTGACGTTACGTAATGGTAGTGTGGCTGTCCTGAACGAAATTACCTACAACCTACATTTTTTTTTTTTTAAACTTTGAATTTTCTAACTCCCCCTGAGTTCACGTGACGTGATGGTAATGTGTTTCTACCTTAGTGGCATATGTTGCATTACCTACACTTCTCGAAGATTAAAAAGTAAAACTGTGTGACTCATCCACCTAGCCAATCCAACCATATCACGGTATCACGGATCAAGCATCGTTTATTATTACTCGGAAATGGTGTGAAAGTTGTGACTCAATTATTTTTGGAATTTTTTGTTTACTAGTACAGTACCTACGTAAGCTGTGGGAAGTTCCTACATTACTTTTTTTTATAGAGAAATTTCATTTCTGGAGGAGTTGTACCGAAGTCTGTTTTTTACCGTTCGGTGGACAAATTTCGATTTCAATTTTTACCAAAATTTTGCTATCTACGTTTAACTACGGGAGTACTGTGTAGATACCTAATGATAAAAAAAAATCGTACAAATACATTAGACCTTGTTTAGACTGCGGGAGTAAAGGGATTTTTCAGTCTCATTCTGGCAGTATAAGCA